>NW_025110287.1:0-30641 GCF_011392965.1 Frieseomelitta varia | reverse complement strand
TTTTTTTCTTTCCTTTCGGTCTCACATTTTTGGTCCGTGAACGTAACTACCAGTTGAGTAGACTTGCTCCAGTCTTTGTAACATTTGCGTGTGTATTCGTCATGAAGAAGCTTGAGGACTGGTCCACTTTCGGTGCCATCTCTGGGAGATAAGTCGCTCGAAGAAGTTGAGAGCCTTCCCATTTAGCTCTCCTAATCTGAGATCTATGAGCTTTATTTAAAAAGGTGGTGGACGCGAGTGTAGCTCAATTTTTGCCAGACATCTATTGAAACTTGACCCACGGTTGGTCCGAAGAGATCAACCCTTCAACGTCAGCGATCCCTCTCGGTTTCAATGGCCCGTACAAAAGTCCATCCCTCTTAGCTGATTTCTCGTAGAATCTGTTTATAATTACATCATAGAGAACTTTTTGTTCCAAAGTTGTAACGTTTCCTCAATTTTAAGTATACTTAAGTAAAGACAAAATAGACGAAACGAGTATATAATAACTTATTACTTCTCAATAATTTCTAATGTCCAGTGACATCGTACCGACGAGTTCAAAAAAAGAAAGCGATACGAATTATTGTATACACGATTTTGGTCACTCGTTACGCGAGTGGTTGAACAAAATAACGCAACGAGCAAGAGAATGAAAAGTGGGGAGAGAACAGAATGAAAATTCTTATTCGTATGATCCGGTGAAATCGGACGTGTGACCTTTTCGACACGCGGCCACCGGTCGAGGAGATAAGGGTACGAAGAATGCACTCGGTGGATTTGTATGTCTCGGGGGGCCCAGCAGCGATGGGCGGAAGAAGGGGAGCTGGGTCTTGGTAGGTGCGGCCCTGACTGTCGGCTCTCTCAGCGAGTGCAGGTGCGCGGCCGCCAGTCTGTCGCCAGGGCCCCCTCCACGTCTCTCCGTGGACCCTTCTTTGGCCCCACTGCTCTCCTTGCCCCCGCTGCAGGACCCAGAGATCGCGGACCCTTCCGACTGCCCCCCCGTCGCGCTGCTCTCCAGCCGAGGAAAGAACGAACGGGGACCTCGCGGCACCTTCTCCCTCTCTCTCCCTCTCTCTCTCTCTCTCTCTCTCTCTCTCTCTCTATCTCGCGCGCTTTTTTACGAGTCAGGCCCCGTTTCTCTCTGTCCGTTGTTCGTCCGCGTTCACAACAGGTAGTGCGTACGTACGCGAGGGCCGCCTGTGAAACGAAACCGCTCACGCCTACCGCGCGCCTCGCGCATTTACTTCTTTCTTCTTTTCTCTTTTTTTTCAATGGAAAATTCGGACTTGATTAACCGCAACCTTCTCCCTCTCTCTCTGTATCTGTCTCTTTGTGGCGATCGCATCCGATTTTAATGCGTCCGATCGTTAAGATGCAGTTTAGATTGCGAAGCGATGTGGCCTTTTTTTTTTTTTCAATGAAAATTCGAGCTTCACTGACTCACTCGTGCTTGACTCTGTATCTCCTGTAACTGCAATTGAATCTTTACCAGACGGAATGTCGATGGTGGCTGATCGTTAAGATGGAATTTAGGTTGCAAAGCGATGTGGCCTTTTTTTTTTCAATGAAAATTCGAGCTTGACTCTGTGTCTCCTGTAACTGCAATTGAATCTTTACCAGACGGAATGTCGATGGTGGCTGATCGTTAAGATGGAATTTAGGTTGCAAAGCGATGTGGCCTTTTTTTTTTCAATGAAAATTCGAGCTTGACTCTGTGTCTCCTGTAACTGCAATTGAATCTTTACTAGACGGAATGTCGATGGTAACTGATCGTTAGAATAGAGTTTAGGTTGCGAAGCGATGTGGCCTTTTTCAATGAAAATTCGAGCTTCACTGACTCACTCGTGCTTGACTCTGTGTCTTCTGTAACTGCAATTGAATCTTTACTAGACGGAATGTCGATGGTAGCTGATCGTTAGAATAGAATTTAGGTTGCAAAGCGATGTGGCCTTTTTTTCAATGAAAATTCGAGCTTCACTGACTCACTCGTGCTTGACTCTGTGTCTCCTGTAACTGTAATTAAATCTTTACTAGACGGAATGTCAATGGTAGCTGATCGTTAAGATGGAATTTAGGTTGCAAAGCGATGTGGCCTTTTTGAATGAAAATTTGAGCTTCACTGACTCACTCGTGCTTGACTCTGTGTCTTCTGTAACTGCAATTGAATCTTTACCAGACGGAATGTCGATGGTGGCTGATCGTTAGAATAGAGTTTAGGTTGCAAAACGGTGTGGCCTTTTTCAATGAAAATTTGAGCTTCACTGACTCACTCGTGCTTGACTCTGTGTCTTCTGTAACTGCAATTGAATCTTTACCAGAGGGAATGTCGGTGGTGGCTGATCGTTAGAATAGAGTTTAGGTTGCGAAGCGATGTGGCCTTTTTCAATGAAAATTCGAGCTTCACTGACTCACTCGTGCTTGACTCTGTGTCTCCTGTAACTGCAATTGAATCTTTAGACGGAATGTCGATGGTGGCTAATCGCTAAGATGGAGTTTAGGTCGCGGAGCGTGGAGCCTGGTAATGGCTTCAGGAAGGTATTCTCGAGCTTGATGGATTTATGAGGGAAAGTTGGCTCGGTGCCGCGTTTTTGGAGAGGCGGATAATGTGCAGTTGAGATGTTTTTTTTTTTTTTTTTTTTGGAGGACGATGGCAATAGAGGTAATAAAAAGTATCGGGTGGGACGACGCGCTGTGTTGGATATCGATTCATGAATATTCTCCCCGTTGAATATATTTGGAGGGAAACACGTGGCAGTTTGTAGACGGTGTTTCCTTCACTTTTCGTTTCACCGAGCAGGCTACTGGGATTTCGTAAGCCGTTTGTATATATGTAAATGGGCGTATCAAACGTGAAATTAATTTGGTAAAAATAGCGTTACTAACGTAAATGATGTTTGTTTAAGCTGTCGTCTCACCTGAATTATAGTACTTATCATTTTGCAATAAATTTTCATATAAAAAGGTCATCAGCTTATCAAATTCATTTTTATCAATTGATTTATACATTTCAATTTATTTATTTATTCATTTTTATCAGTTTGTTGATTATGTTACTTCGTGACTAGAAGAGAGTATTTAAATTCAAGAACCTTTTAAAGTGAATAATAAATTTTTATGAATATCTTTAAAAATCAACAACATAGTTAATTCTGTGGCAATCAATGCTTAACCTCAGAACCAAAATAGGGAATAACTGTGGGATTAATTCAGATTCATTTGAGATGAACGTAGGATTAATCAACAGTGATTGATCATTATTTTCGACGAAATTATTATTTTCACGAAATTATTATTATTACCGCAATCGATACCTATCAAAATTATCTATCCCTCTGTGAAATAAGAAAATCACGACCTAATGATGATTTCTTTCTTGTTTATTTTTGTTTATAATAAAGTATTAAAGCTAGTAGACTTTAGACGAACATCCAATGGCGTCTTTACAGCTCGGCTGACGAAACAAGAAAGAGGTCTCTAGACCAAAACTGAACATCAGAGAAACAAAAAGGCTACGTGACAACGTACATAGTGCTCGTACAACGCACCTGACCAATAGGTGTCACGATCAGCTCGATTATAACATTTTTGACCTGCTTTCCAGCAAAGAAATTACTCGTGCTGTTCGCAGTAGCATTTCTCGCGACTCTGGATCGTACTCTATCCATCTCAACGTGTAACATCTCTGCGGATGTTAGATATTAGAGCGGACGAGTAACATCGTAGCCACGTCGTTATCAACAGGTAGCGAGGCTACGATCTCTGCAGCAAGTAATAACACTTCCAACAGGTGGTGGAGGCTTGATTAAAACTGCGACCAAACCGAATAGATTAATGGCGTGATGGTTCGCGCACCGACAACGATAAATCGTGGAGTACTTCTCGTAAGAGGTAGAGAACGCTGGATGGTTGGGTGGCCATGTGGTAAGAGGTGAAAGAGGCAGAGGACTGACACGCAGGCCTGAACTCGTCATGAGCTTCAGCACCTGTGTGTGCGTGCGTGAAGCCGAAGGAAAGGAAAGAAAGCAAAGAAAATACTGGATTCTCCTACGCTTGAAAGCGGGGCCGGAGTTTCGGCCATTCGAAATTCCTTGGTAGCTTAAGCCGCTACCTTATATTACCTGGCGCTCGTCCCAGGCCAGATTTCTTGGATAAGGAGAACAAAACTCCGCCGCTGTGTTTCAACGTTCCCAGACGCCAGTACGAAATATATTCGCGCGTGTTGCATCGCGATGGGTGTCTAGCGGAAAAAGTGTAAACGATTCTCGTTTCTTGCAAGATACAGAGGTTGACTTTGCTATTTTGTAATTTCGAACGAAACGATTTTTGAACAGCAGGTTATTTCGTTGCGAAAGGATTGTAAATCTGTCGTAACGTTTTTCGAAAATATTGTCGATGGATTAGCGCGTTGCTTAGAAAATATAAAGATTGATCGTCATTTGTCATTTTTAACTTTGAGCAAAACGATTGAACGATTGTCTTATAATTGTGGATTATAACTCTATTTTAATCTTGTCGACGGGGTATCTAGCAACGAGAGAAGTGATTTTCGTTGCTTGACTTTATCACTTTTCATTTTCGACGAAACGATGAAATGGTTATTTCGCAGTAACTTGTTAATATTGTGGATGACAATTCAAAGAAATGACAGTTACAAATAACAATATTAGAAGTATTTCAATTTCAATAGTATTCAATTTATAACTTGCAGTGTAAATTATGTTCAAGTGGAAGAAAGTAATAATTCGAATGAAAAAAAAAAAAAAAAAGAAATTACACGATTTTGTATTCAAATGCAAAATCACATTTTAGTTCAAAAAAAGTTTCAGGCTTAGTAGCTTCTCTATTGTACAAGAATCTATTGTTTCTTTAAAAATCTTGCACCCTTATTTTCTTGACACTGTATATACACGCTTGAACGTGCGATTAAGTTCTATGATGTATAACAAACATAACAGGAGATTCGTAATATAACGCAAACGTTCAATTGTAAACAAAAGCCATAAACCAACAGTTCAACAGTTTAGAAAGATACCACTATCTAAAGCATACACACAATTTCTAATATCTCTAATACGTACTTCAAACATCCTCAAACTTCAGTCTACCAACGGACAAGCGAAAAACCTTTCAAATTGTCCACCAATGGTTCATTCGGCCAATAAATAAAATTCAAAATCCTTTTAAAAATTCAGCACCTGTGCAACAGCTCGTCCACCATTACGTCTCCTTCTCACCTGAATTTTCTCAAGGAACCGTAAAGTAATTGTTTTCGTACAGCCTGTCTTCTCGACGGTATCCCGTTTCTCCCGTGTCAAATCGATAATTTTCGCGTCGTTTTCTTCCTTTTCTCCTCTTCTCCGTGCCACTTGGAGCAGCAGGCCTCTCTCCTTCTCCACGGCTCGAAACAGGATGTCCTTCGAGAATGCAACAAAAGCGCCACGCGATGAAAATCACGTGGACGCGAGCTTGCTTCCCTTTTTGCCACGACATCTGTGTTCCGGAGCGCCGCGGAGGGCAACGGGCAGGTGTCGATCGTCAACTCTTTTTACCCCCGCTGGTCCAGCTGCCGGCGATCATTTTCTTCTCCCAGGGGGGGGGGGGAGAATTTCCCTGGCCTGATGTCACGGTCACTAGGTAAAACGCGATTGTCTGGAAGGTGGACAAAAACGCGCGAGGACGACGACGCTCAACGGTGAGTCAACGTCCACACAGCTGGTTTGTAGATTTCGCTCGGTGAAAACGGGGGTCGTCCTTCGAGGAGGTCTCGTGTTGAAGAAATAGGAAAAAGAAAACGCTTCGGCCAGCCGCTTTGCGCAGCGTCAGAAACAATGGGGGGCGGGGTATTCATGACGAAAAGATATCGGCCGATCCTCCAGACATAATGGCATTGTCGGGAATAAACCGAGCCGAGGAAAGTCCCGTGAAAATTGTTTGGTACCGTCAATGGTACGCACGCTATGTACAATACGTCGAGCGTATCAACGTTGCTTGACTACCTGAGACTTTCGACTACCTGGATCATCAGCCCGGTCAAATTAACTCCCGTGGAATCGTAAATAACACTCGGAAATCTCGTGGATCTTTCGTAAATCATTCGCCAACTTCTGTCACTGGGAATTACTTACATGTGAGAAACAACGTGTTCGAACATATTGGAGACATATTTGATTTTACGGCCGAATACACGTGGCCTGTGGAAAAGTACAACACAGGCTTTCCCCGAGGAAAGCTGGAAATCTGCAGTTGGCGCGCACATGTGGCGTTTAATGGAATTAGAGGGAAGTTTCTCCGGGGATTCCCGGTCATAAAAGGTACGAAACGGACAGTGGCCAAAGAAACGTGCACGCTGAATGTTTTCATTTAACGCGGCTGTGCGTTGCACGTGCGTAAAACCATTCGAGCAAGTCGAAATCCTGCCTAATTGCACGGTATTTGTTGCGTGAGGCTCAGAAGGCTTGTTCGAGCAGCGGTTTGTTATCGCTGAACGCAAGGAAACCAAATTGTCCGTTACGCGCGCGAGGCAAATATTTGTCGATGCGGTAGACAGCTCAGACATTATGTTAATAACAATTTCAAGAACAAACTCCGTCTCCCGATAAAAATTAACAGGCTCGTAATAATCGGGACGATAAATAAATTACACTCGCGTAAAGCGTGCACGACGTGTGCATCTTTCAATTTGAGGAGACCGATATATCTTCTCGATCCTCAGAAAGGCCCGACCGTGGTTTCAACGTTGAATTGCCTGAATAAATTTACTTTCGTGTCCTTCGCTTGATGCGAAGCGAGTGAACGTTGTTTGCAACGAGTCTTGTTTCCTTTTGGTGTTTAAATAATAATTGGCCAACCTTCGAACCCTCTAATTAATAGAATGTAAACATTTCCAGTTTCGTTCATCCATCTGCAAGTTATCCGAAAATATCCAAGTTCCATTAAAAAACTTGCAAAAACTGACCCTTTTTCCTCTTACAAATATTTCTCCCGAACAAACGCTTTCACTTTTAACTGACAACTACACGAGCAAACGTCCATAAATGCAATCGATCGTATCGCGTTTCGTCCGAAAATTTCCAGGTTAAATGAAATCACAATTCCCCCCCTGTATAATTACGCAAACGCACGCGAAAAGATGTGCCGGTCGTTGGTAGCAAGCATCCTCAGCCCCGAATTGTTTCCAACTGCTGGCTTCTGCCACCGTTTAATTAAAGCGTCGCCGGCGTTTCGTCTTTTTCAGCAGCCTGCTCGCGAAAACGACTGGCGCTGCCCGTATAATCTTTAACGAGCGATAAGTCTCGGCCGTGGATGGCGTGTAATCACCAAAACGGTCATCGCTTGTCGCTTGTGACGGGGTTTCACCGTGGTGCGCACCGGTGCCAGTTCCCGATTCAGAGTGCTGGCGTACCTGTGCCGCGCACCTGTACAAGCCCAGCTTTATCGCCGTATAACCAGCCTGCCACCTGTGCGGCAGCAGAGATGGTCGCACAGGTGTCTTTTAAAGCATTTCATTAATTACAAATAGGAAAGCCGTGCCGATCCCTCCTGTGTGTGAGAGAGAGAGAGAGAGAGAGAGGTCAAGCTTGGCCGATTTTGCGAGACACCTGGGTCCGGAACGTTTTTGATTTTTCTGCCGACAACCTCGAGAGGTCCCTCGTGGAACCTGCTCGTTTCCTGGTGGAATCGAATTGATCGAAAGGACGCTCGATAAAACGACCGCCGCTGGAAAGGGGAAAGCGTGCGTTTTAAGCGGGCAGGACAGTTTGAAATTGCGGGCCTAAAAATTACGAATGCCTTGGAGGGCTAGTAAAACACGAAAGTATATGTTTGATTGATATGAGCTTTTGCGGTTTATTTGGACACATCATGAACTATACAAAGCGACACTAAAGAAAGGAAAAAAGAGGGCTGTCATTTAACTTTTTAACGGCATCCTTTTTACATAAGTTTTTCTTGCATTGCCTATCGGTGTGCATGATTCCAGCCAAACAGGATTCGTTGCAACAAAAGGCAAGAAAAGTTCAAAAGTAAGCAACATTCTCTAGGGATTGACGATCAAACATTTTCATTTCTGTGAAAATTATGAAACTAGCAGCTATTTGTTTTCGACGTGTCGAATTTGTGCCAAAAATTTCTACGTTTTTTGTTCATATTCTTCGAAATTGTTAAAAATTGAAAAATGTTTGATCGTCAATCCCTAGTAAATGTTACGCTAAAGATACGTTCCAAGTTTCGTTCCATAGTAATCGGTTGGTTAGATTCCGAGATATCTTGCACGCCGTTTCTAAAAACCGAGTTTCGAGAAAAACGCGTTTAAAGTTTCAGAACGTCATTTTTCATATCTATCCTTTACTTACTTTTTTTACATATATATATATCGCGGCTCACAGTTCTTACAATTCACAACTAAATTGAATCCAAAGTAACATTTCAATTACACGATTTACACTTTATAATACTGCTTAAAGTTGTAAACAGTGATACAAATTCAATTATTCTGTATCCGCGGATATATTATTATACCCCAAAATAAGTCATTTTAAAGGCTGGGACCTTTTTGACAAAAAAAAAAGAAAAAAAAAACGATTTTTTGAAAATTTCAAACTGTCCTGACCCTTTAACTGCTGAAATTACCTTGAAACGAAAAAAAGAAGACAAAGAAAGAGACGAAGTAAGGAAAGAAGGAAGATAGAAATTGGCATCGGTTTCCAGTCGAATTAACCGCACGTCGAGAATTTTTTCTCGCCCAAAATTGCAATATTTTCTCAGTTTTAAATATATCTAAAAGTATAACCAAACACACAGGCAAACCAAACAATAAATTTATCACTTCTCAATAATTTCTCATCCAGTGACATGATACCGACATGAGTTCGAAAGAAAAAAGAAAGCGACGAGTTATTGCATACGGTTTGGTCGCTCGTTATGGTCCGCAATCAGTTGCCAGGTGGGGGGGCATGGTGGTTAAGCGAGAAGGGAAACTGGTGACGAGACGAATCGGAAGATTCGTGAGAGTTTCGACAGTCAGGTTGACTCCGAGTTGATCCCAACATTTTACCACGTGTTTCACGTGGCGATTTACGTGACGCAGTAAGAAGAAAATAAAAAAAAAAAAAATAAGAGGAAAAGGGCGATCCATAGAAATACATAACGGTAAAACTCGAGAATCCCCAGGTGTTGCGAGAGGTCTAACACCTGGACGAATAATGCTCGAATTTTCTCAGGGGCCCCAGCCCGAACCGAAAAAAGTTCAAGGTTTCCAGGACCCCACCGAGTGCAGATGTAGATCGGGAACACGTATCCCCCTAGAATTCGCGTAAGAACAACGATGTTGCAAGAAACATCTGCGGAACGAGCGCAGATCCTGGACTTTGAACGTTTCGTTTGCTTTATGTAACTGAGAGAAGAGAACTGCGTGCGCGTCACATTATCGCGACGTGTACCGCGAACTGTGTATATTGCGCGCGTACGCGTAAATACACGTGACTGTCGTTTCGCTTTGGTGAACGCTGTACGCACAAACCTGATCGTCTTATTGATCGGCCCCCAAGAACGAACGAAGCATCACTTGTCACGTCGCGTCTTTCTTTCACCGGAACGTATTAACGCAGCTGCGCCTCCGAGTAGAGAAAGCTGAACGCGTCAACTTTGCACGGGAATCTCTCCGTTGCAAAGTTGACCCGTTCGAAACAATTCAGATTGCTCGCTCTCCCCCTTCTGCGTTGCAACTGCTGGACAATATTTGTTTCCCAGTGCTTTCCAATCGGTGGAAAGTTAATTAAAGATCCGGCATTTTCTATCAGCGGCTCTAGGTATTTCCTGTTCTCGCGCCAGATGTTTATAAACGCCTCTGTCTTTTCTCTGAAAAATTTTCAAATCAGATGCTCGACTTGAACATCTGAGTTATCTCGTCGTTGTTAATTATCGTTGATATCACTTGAAATATTTGTTAATTTCTTGTTTCTTTTTAAATTTCTTTACAATAAATTTGTTCATCACTGCTCGGAGAGTTTAGAAAATCTCATTGTTCACTGACGATGAATTGCAATTGCTCTTGACTGATAATACAAAATATATTTAGTCATCTTTCAGTAATGTATTTAATATATGTACAGTACATATTTAAAACACAAAAATTTTTCATTCACGCTTAATTCTGCAAATGTTGAAACGCGCAGCTAGAAAGCGTAAGATGAAACGAAACGTGAAACGACGTGAGCTAATATGTCGAATTAATCGATACCGATCGCTTTCTCACTTGCAAAAAACACCAGTACAAATTGATACTTCTAATACTATAATTAGTGGGATCGTGCAAATTTTCTCAACGTCGTGCAACGTATTTCTCTCTCTCTCTCTCTCTCTCTCTCTATATATATATATATATATATATATATATATATATATAATTATAATTATAATCTATATGATTATAATATATATATAATATATATAATTATAATTATAATATATATATAATATATATAATTATAATTATAATCTATATGATTATAATATATATATAATTATAATTATAATCTATATGATTATAATATATATATAATTATAATTATAATCTATATAATTATTATGTATATATATATATATATATATATAATTCTCGATGGTAACAACGAAACAAAACAGAGCGCTTCGTAACAAATTTGCCAAAGCCTTGCCAGGTAATTTCGTGTGTCGTTGTCGAATTTTCTTCCACGTGACGAAATTACGATCTCGAAATCTTTCGCCAACGGAGGAAAAGAGACGGAGGAAAAAAATCGCTCGGAGATATTTTCCGAGAACGTTACGAGGCCTGTGCAGCCTGTGCACACCTGAGCGAGGAGGACCTACGAATGGTGTCGCCTAAGGCATGTTCTCCAATCTTAGCAGAAATTCGAGCTCTCCCTCGCGGTCGTCCGACAATAAAACAACGGCGTGGAGTCCGTGGTCGCGATGGAACAAGGCAGGAACGGAAAACAGGCTCCCACGAATCCCTCGACGCTCGTTTTGAGCCGTGAAGGAAAGGCTGCGGGTGTCCTGGTGGCTCTCTCGGCTCAGCCAAGTGAGTGACAGCATCGAGCCGTCGTCGCGCGCGATCAAATGTTCAGATGGAAAGTCAACTCGAATCGAAATAATCGTGATCAGTGGACTTTTATGCATCTTCAAATTTTCGACGAACATATCTATGAATTTTAATGAAGGAAATGGAATCTAAATGGAAATTCGTTATTTATGCTAAATGTCATAATAATGTCTTGCTTGTATTTTATATATTTTGATATTATAGTTGTTAAGTATATTTTGATGTTACTGTTGGGTATTTTTAGATATTTTTGTTGCTTCGTATTTTTCATAAATCAGTGAAAATCTAAAATATACCTAAATGTTATATGTTTACATATTATTTAGGTATTAATATATATATTATTATATATTTAGGTATATTTTAATGTTACTATTAGGTATTTTATATATTTTTGCACCTTCAGATTTTCCATAACTCAGTGAAACTCTAAAATATACCTAAATATTATATATTTACTTACCTAGGTATATATTTAGGTCTATATTGGGTTATATATTTAGGTATTAATATTATATATTTAGGTATATTTTAATGTTACTATTAGGTATTTCATATATTTTTGCATCTTCAGATTTTCCATAAGTCAGTGAAACTATAAAATATACCTAAATATTATATATTTACATACTTAGATATATATTTAGGTCTATATTGGGTTATATATTTAGGTATTAATATTATATATTCAGATATATTTTAATGTTACTATTAGCTATTTCCTATATTTTTGCATCTTCAGATTTTCCATAAATCAATAAAAATCCACAACCTTGGAATGAATGTCGGAAATATAAGTTAGTTTACAACAATAGTTTATTGTCCAATAGAAGAGAATGTAAGCTGTGCCTTTTTGCAGGACTAATACAATTTCTTCCAGTTAACCATGATATTGTAATTTGTAATTGGAACAATATTGGATGTGAGTAGATTTATGACCACCACCTGTTCTTCACACGTGTGGAATGATGATGATGGCAATTCGTCAAACTTTTACCGTTATCGTAACAATTATTTCTCGCAATGATTTTCACCGTTCAATTTTAAAATTCGGACAGTTTGTTGACAATATGTTAATTAACATTATCTGTAAACTGATTATTCCAAGTTATTTGGAATATACAATGTGTATATTAAATTCAGATAAAATTACTGATTTTATAGGATTTGTTCTATGTCTAATAGGTAATATACTTATTTCTTTGATTAATTAATCTCTTGTTGCAGTCCAAAAAAATGGAAAAATTTGTTTTACTCAGTTGAACGATCGAAAATTCTCATTTAAAATATTTCAAATTCATAAAGAAGATAACCTACAGTTTTTGATAATCTTATTTACTTTCTCGAAATTACATGCTTCCCAAGAAGAACCGGCCAGACAGTTATTTTAGTACACTATGAAGCATCGTGAAACTGCAACGCGACGCGCCATTATTAATTATCAGCGGACTGCGGGTATTTATACATTTATGACGAAATTCAAAGATGAAAACATTGTGAGCGCAATATGCCGAATGAAAAAACAGTGTCGGCTCGTATACTATACCTTCAATACGCGTATAAAACGTTTAGTTTTACGTAAAGAAGTTTCACGTAAATAATAATGATTCTCACGTTGCAACCAAATTTCCCGCCTTAAATTTTAAGATATAATAAATTTATATAAATTATATAAAAGTATTTATAAATTAAAAATTATACAAAATATTTATAGGTTAAAAATTATAGAAAATATTTATAAAGTAAAAATTATACAGAATATTTATAAATTAAAAATTATGGAAAATATTTATAAAGTAAAAATTATACAGAATATTTATAAATTAAAAATTATAGAAAATATTTATAAAGTAAAAATTCTACAGAATATTTATAAATTAAAAATTATACAAAATATAAAGTAAAAATTATACAGAATATTTATAAATATTTATAAATTAAAAATTATACAAAGTATAAAGTAAAAATTATACAGAATATTTATAAATTAAAAATTATACAAAATATAAAGTAAAAATTATACAGAATATTTATAAATTAAAAATTATACATAATATAAAGTAAAAATTATACAGAATATTTATAAATTTAAAATTATACAAAATATAAAGTAAAAATTATACAGAATATTTATAAATTAAAAACTATACAAAATATTTATATAATTTATATAAATTTTAATCCCCTCTTAAATTTTGCAATATCAACCGATAACGAATAAAATTAAAGAAAAATTAAGAAAAAAAAATGCCTCCATCTCTTCCATGAAACCGGCAATATGGAGAATTGAGACGAGCAAGTTGGAGTGCTAGTGCGCTCGTGTGCGCGCTCCTCTATGGCTTCTAGATCGTACGCACACACATCGTGGCCCCGTCTGTCTCACGTACACACGGGGCCGGCCGACTTATGAATGGTATCTGCACACGTTCCCACGTCACTGAATGAGTCTCAGGTCTCTCACGTCCGGCAGGATTATCGTGCACGGTCGCGTTCTTCGCGTAAACCGTGCGAGTCTCCTTTCACGTTTCCTCCCTGTTTCACGTCTCACCCTCTCTCGTGCCTCTCTGCTCTAGTTCTGCTTCGCTAGGAAGAAAAAAGAGATCTCGAGACGGTGGGACGAAGGGAAGAGGGGGGAAGAGGAGAAAAAAAAAAAAAAAGAAAAGGAAAAAAGGAATCTTTGGATTTCTGTGTACTTCTCGACGACTCTCTTCGCTGGGGTATCATGGCGTACGGTAGCAAGTTTAGTTGCATAACAAGTTTGTCGCATTCCGCGGCTTGAGACAATGCTTGCTCGCTTCCGGGAAGTTGCCGCTACGCGTCAAGGGACCTGAGAAAAAAATTATCGTACGTCTTTATTCACCCTGGTTTTTTTTTTTTTTTTTTTTTTGATACTCCAATTAGACTGGCGCGTAACGTCTTGAGGTTAATTGGACTCGGCTCGTTAGAAAGCTTGGAAAGTTCACTGATTTTAGGAGAATATTGTTTGAAAATGTATACGCAGTTCAGCCTTCGTAGCAAATTTCAGTTCCTTCTGAGGAGATCTGACTTTTAAAAAGGGGCAAAAATTTGACGGAAAGCTTAAAAAAAAGTCGAAGATTTAATTGAAAATTAATTGTACAATGTGACAAGGAAACGATTCGTGAAACGATCAAAAATCTTTTTTCCCATCTTTTAAAAGCATAGAACAGCGGAAAAATTAGATTTGGTTATCTTGGCGTTAGATTAATATTTAACATTCGAGTGTTAAGATTAGCACTTTGTTTCATGATTGATACTAAACCCATTGTTTTTATAAAAAAGATACACTCGTAGAAGCTAGTTTTCATTTCAAACCAATATTGATTCGACCTTAACTCGCGAGGAAAACTTTGTTTGTTCTAAACTTTGTTCCACAATTTTATAATAGAACAAATATCGATCTGGCAGCTACGTTATTTTGCAAATATGTGCTCGCGGTGTTTGTACTTTCATCCTATAATTAATTTCCGTGCAAGCCATGCCAGCTTACTTGAATTAACAACTTAAGGCTACAGAAGAGCCTTTAGAAACTTGGCAAGTTTGTTTTATCATATCGGAGTGCTAAATAAGTGCGTGTATTAATTTACAAAGATGAGAAAATGCGTGCGTGTGTATTTGATCTCGTAATTAATTCGATGCGAGGCGCCGGGTCTTAGGAACATGGGAAGTTTGTTTTGCGATGCAGTTACGATCAAACTAATGTAATATTGAAACCTTGAATACCTCAACTTGACAACGCTGAGAAGAAGTAAATTTCAAGTTATATTGTTTCGTCCTGTAATTAATCCGACATACGCGGAATCAGTGTTGTTTACATTAATTCCTGATTGGGTTAAAATTCTGAAAACGAACATGGGGAGCTTGTTGCCATAATACGTAACTAAAGAACTGATTGAATATATTAATTTAGAAGATGAGATAATAAATGTATTAAAGGTGAAAGAATAATTATACGGTTTCAAGTGTGAGAGAATAATTCAAATCAAAAGACACTCGATTAAACTATTAAGATGAAGCTAGATTTATCGAGTGATAATATATAGTTGAAATAAACTGTGCAATTTCCTTTGAACCCTTATTTGTAAAAATTCATTCCACGATCGTGTAAAACGAATAATTTAAAGAACGTAGTCATTTTCTCTTTCTTGTCACTATCATTTCGCAAACACGATCGGAAGGATGTAAAAATATTTCAGGGTAGTATCAAAAAATGATACGTAAGCAAGTATTATCCCCTACTTGGAAAAATTTATTCTACAATCTGCAATGATCGATCTTTCCGAACGTTTCTTCTTGCTTATCGCCTCAACGATAATTCGCAAAGATGACGATAAAACACAGAAATATCTTGTTTTAATACCTACAGTATAAAGCGGCCTAAGTGGAGGAATTAAAAAAAAAAAAGAATGAGTTTATCAGTTATTTCGCGTCGCATTCTTTCAAAATAAATTCCTGAAGAAGCAAAACTTGGAATCGTTGAATTTAGTTGGCTGTTGCGCCGTTAAACGTTGAATTCAGTTAATATTCGCTGATAGTAAATCAGTTGCACTTTCGCTGCACTCTTTGTTACTTGAAAGTAATTATTTCACCATCAGCTGGCCAGAAAAGTTAAAAGCTGTCAATTTTCATTCGTCGTAATAATCATTCCAGGGATTTTTCTGATTAACGTGTGTATACGATACATGATGCAAACAATGAAACACCACACGTGAGATATTCAAATATTCGAATTTTGCAATTTACTCAGAACGCAGACCTTTTAAAAAAACACCTCGAAACGAGAGATGTACGAAAATTGGGCCGCTTTCGCGTATCTCGCAGCAACGGTAACTTTCCGGACGACAGCGACGCCTCGGCTTATTTACAAGCCTCGGGTAGAGCCTAATCCTGCAGATTCGCCGGACGACCACGCGTCCCCATCGAATGCAAACGCATTATCGATTATACCGTAAGCCAGTGAGAAACGTTGCGGAAAGAAAATACGGATTCCCGTCACGTTCCCTCGGCGTTCGGCGAAAAAAAAAAAAAAGGAGAGTCCGCGCAGGGCCGTAGCACAAAACAGGTGCTTCCAAGAAAAACAGGTGTCCGCTCGTAGCCGTCGCTACGTAGCCGTGGCCTGGCGCGGCGGCAGAGGCTTAGATTGCGGCACTGACAGACGTGCCGACCGTCGGACGAACGACGGACACCTGCACGCCTCCGATTGTACGTAAGATCGGTCCTTCGGAGTCTCTCTCTTTCTCTCTCTCTCTCTCTTTTTCTCTGTCTCTCGCAAGCAACACGAGCAACATTTATTTCGTCCTTTCACAGCCTCTCTGGTATCGTCCCTTTCTCAGGGCCTCGTCGGTCCTTCCGTAGCTATTCGAACGCGGCGCGGAGGTGGCCCACGGTAGGGACCGTGCGATTGTAGAGAGAAGAACGAGGTACAGAGAGAAATCGTAGGAAAATCTCCTGCGCGAGTAGAGAGACGTGAAAGAAGAAAAGGAAGAAGAGGAAGAGGGACAAAGCTCGGAGCTCTCGAGAGAAGTCAACGAGACTCGAACGTGGCGACCGTGAGGAAGGAGAGCGCGCGATCGCCAGAGCGACGGTGGGACAAGGACGCACGCGTTGGCGCAGCGAGCAACGCGAACGAAGAGAGAGAGAGAGAGAGAGAGAGAGAGAGAGAGAGAGAGAGAGAGAGAGAGAGACGAAGAAAGGGAACGGTGAATTCGTTGAACGAGGACAGCTGACGTCGGCGCGGTGAAGACGGAGAAGGGCGCTTCGCGGGACGAGACAGAAGGAGCAGGAGGACGAGCGAGCGCGAGGGAAACGAGCGGCTCGGACGAGCCGGCTAGCTGAAGAAGGACGAAAAGATTGGGTTATGTCGGAGGCGCCGTGATTCAACCGAACGCGCAGGTGTGCCGCAGACTGGCCGGCGCCTCTCTGGAATGCGCGGCCCCTCTCCTCTCCTCTCGCCCGCTTCGCTCGCCTCGTCGAGCCGCCCCACCACGCCGCCTCACTCGAACCACCACTATCAACCCTCGCGGGGCTCACCCTGCTCCGCGACCCTCCGCGCGCCGGCCAACAACACACCGCTTCACCACTACCAGTCGCGACACACGATCGAGACCGCGAATTGCCAGCGATGGGGACGACTCTCTCGCGATCCTCGCCAATTCGTTCGGAGTAAATCAACTGGAGGTTGAGGATCAAACAGAGTTTCGGTGAATCTGAACTGGGTGAAAGTAAATATGTTTCGTCTAGCCTCGAGAAGAATATTGGATCTTCCTTGGATCATTTGTCGCATCCTGTGATTCTTTTACTTTCGCGTAATTTTCTCGGGGTTTTTTTTTTTTTTTTTTTTTTTTTTTTTTTTTTTTTTTTTTTTTTTTTTTTATGCACGACAGAATTTGGGACGTTAAACAAGACTCGTTCGAAATAGTTCACTTTTCGTTTTTTTTTCGAATTCGATTTTTTTCTTTTCTTCTCTGTGTTTAGTTTATAGAGAAGTTTTTGTGGATTTTTAGATTTTCAGATTCTTAATCTCTGCGTTGCGATAGAAATTTCAGACTATAGTCGCTCTTCTATTCTCGATATTCCGTCTTCTTTTTTTTGTCTTGGTATTTTTTTTCCTGTGGTATTTTTATTTTTTACGTAAGACGGAATTTGAAACGTTTCTTCTTCCTTTTATCAAAGTGATTAAAATTCTTTTTCAAGTAATTGCAATCGACACTAACTACATTTTCCTAACTAATATGCTCAGTCAATTATTTCACCATTTCGTATAATTCGAAATATTTCTGCTCGACTTTACACGTGTAACAGTTAACTGATCGTTCTAACTGATCATTTCTAAGGTAATAAAGATACTTTTATTAAGGGTTAGTTGTGAGTCAACACGAAAAATTAAATTAAGGGAAATTGCGGAAATTTTATTCAAATTTTTATGCAACGTCCCCTTGCTCCATTACTTAAATACATCTGACATAACTGTACGCAACGAGGAGTAAAAAATAAAAATACCATAACTGACATAACAGTAAATTCATGACGTCAAACAAAGACATGAGTGACACTCTGGCGTGAAACCTACAGTTAGACTCCTCTCTCTTCAGCGTAGCTTATCCTCTGAATTTCGCAAGCTACTACGCTTCGGAACCGCCTAATCTAAGGTGCGAGCTTGCAGTCACCGTAACGACGGCGCGCGGACATTAGCATTGCGCTCGATCGATCGATCATCGTGTGTGTTTCCATTCTGTGGACAATTAATTCCACAGCAATATTTGACACTCGACTCTCATTTTCCTACAATTTCGTCACAAGTACAGAAAAATCAAACAGTCAAACATGAATATAATAAAATATCTAACTACAATGTGAAAGAAATGAAAAACGAAAAAAAAAAAACAGAAATGTCAGACTGTAGAAAAATCGAACTGTCAAGTACAACAATTAAATACGAACGTAATGAAATATTAAATACGAAAAGTAGTCAATGAGGATACTTGAATCAGTGAAATTTTTGTTGCAATAATGTGCCAGTGCGGGATATTTATTATCGAATTAAAGCACGCGAATCGATAAGGGAAGCGAGCTTTCGTCTTTTGTCTTGTACTTCGTGGAAATTGCGATTTTCGTCGAAACGATATAGGCGCAAAGTGGCGGAGAGAAGGCAATGAGTTGCAACGTGGAGAGCCCGGAAGAACAGCTAGAATGGATCCCCATGAAATTGTAGGTTAATTTTACTTGCTCCCGTGATTCCTCGCTCCCTCTCCCTTGTTTTGGCACCGAGGCACCGAAGTTCCCTCATTAAGAACGCTATTAGTCTGTGGAAACGAGGGTAGATTTTCATCGTGCGAATCTGAAGCACCTACGACTACCACAAGTTTTATGAATTCTCGGCTGACCGACTAACTCGATTGTCGTTCGCTATCCTGCTACAGCGTTGCTTGCTTTTTCTCTCCTTTTTCGTAAAACAGCGACGACTATCTGCGCATTCTCTGCAAACTTTCAGTTTTCCAACGAACGCATGAAAATCTGTAGTCCAGTGACGACTGCACAATTTAATAATTCGTTATCTGTGAAGGTTAATCGCAGATTGTACGGAATATTTTGCGATTTATTTAACATCAAAAACTTTTACTGTGAATTTTAGTAATTTTGATTAATTTAAGAAAAATTGAATTAAAATTTGAGGGATTATTGGATTACTTTGTTTTTATTAGAATGGATCCTATATTAATCCGCTAGTACTCGAATCACATATCAATAAAATCAGTAAAATTTACATATCAATATTATTGTAAAATTAAAATGATTTTCTAACGATCGAAACGTAGCTGTTCATAATGGCCGCTTGAAATCTCTATTCGCGAGACATTCGAATTTCACTACTGAATAGAATAGAAAATTCCAATTTTAATCAATAGGAAACCTCAACTCTCTTACATATTCTAGTATGTAAGAATAAAATTAGTGGAATTTTATTTTTATTAAAGTTAAAATTTGCGAAATTGTTTCCATATTACCGTAGAATTAAAATAATTTTCTATGCTAAAGAAATGTTTAAAAGAAATTATTACATTATTACCAGAATTTCGTGCAATTGTTTGTCACAAGTGATTGAATTTCGAGTAATAGAGATTTAACTATGAAAGGATGTGCTTCAGATTAGAGGCTGTATAGCAATCCAAAGTTTCGGTGGACGTGACTGAATGTATGCTGGAAATGTCTGCGTAGTTTGCCTGCAATGAAACATGAAAGCGGGAGAGTGTGTGGGTGTTGCGACATTTCATGTGAAAAACAGGACTTTACAATAAATTAATTGTCGAGTGATTTTAAACAAATTTAGCTCATTATCATTCAAAAGTTCTATTGTTTAGTGTAAAGTACGCTTTATGTTTTATTATATATATAAATTATTGCAATTAAAATGATAATAATTAAAACAAGTACAAAACAAGTTTTTTTTTTATAGAAGAAGAATAAGAAATACAACAAATATTTTTTATTATATATATTTAATTTCTAGCTAAATTTGTTACATAATGTAATTGTATTAGATACAATACATTCTATTAAATTTTTTATGATATTAAATTTCAAGTGACACACTTTTTAAACTTTCTGAATTAATTATTGGTGGATCTGACAATAAGTTTTATCTTCTCGTAATCAATAATTTTCATAATCAAGCAACACTGACATTCTGCATTTCTTAATCTTCTAGAATTTTTTAGAACAGTAAATTAGTACTCTGTCACTCTTTTCTAATATAGCACTACAGATCTGTGCAATCACGTCTCTGTCTAAACAGAAATCAATATTAATAGATATGAATTTTAACAAAAGTATCTCGTATTTTTTCACGTCACGTAGTTTGATAGTTCTAGTGTTAAACATGTCTAATTTCGTTCACCACGTTTAGAAATGTTTCGAGATCGCGTCTGGACATCGGAAAGACATTTCGGTCGCCCTTCGTCGCAAATATCGTTATGCCACACAATTGTTGGATCTTCTATCGTATAAATTGTTTCCTTCCGTCGTGTTCAGCAGTTTCGGACACGTTTCACCGGAATGTGACAATGGGCCAGGCTTCTCCTCATTACGAAATATCGTGAAAATGCTCCATCAAGTAAATATATAACTTTGGGGAATGGTTTGGCTCCACCCCTCGTGAAATTTTGGGATCAATGTCATCCCCAGAGATTCTTGGGAACATGCGCGATTGCGTTTAATTTTTACTAGATACTGGACATTTACGGGAAATATGAAAGTGTAAAATGCAAAAATGTACAAAATATTCAAAGCAAAGAATTAGCTGTAACATTACGATTACGATATCACCATCGTTTCGTTTTCGAAAATGCCTGCAGGTACCTATAATCTATAATCTATAATATATATATATAGCTGTAACAAGTAAAAATCTAAAACAGGCAATGAAATTTAGTGTTAATAAAAGAACTATTTCTATTTACTGTTAATGAAAGAAATTGTGCATTTAACTACTTTTTTTTTTTTTCTCTTTATTATGGCGTTTTCGTTTGTGTCGAGTCGGCATCAAGTTGAAAAAATTAGGGATGAAAATGAAGATTGTTCCTGAAGGGACAGAGAAATGAAAAGGTCAGGCTGTTCTCGCGACAAAAGGGTGGTTTCTTTCAGGCGGAAGTGAAAGGTCGAATTCACGGCAGTCCGTTCGATACAATCCAATCTCCGTTATTCAGAGGGATAGGAAGAATCTCGAAGATAAGAAACATCAGTGGGCAAACGTCCACCTTTCACGATAGATAGGCACGATAGCCCTTTGAGACTGTATGTTTCGCGTTTCACGGAGCCTTGAATGTTTCATTCCGAATCTGATATATTTTCCAACCGACCTTCGCTTGTCAGAAGCGGATAATTTTACTTCGATTCTTCTTTCTGAAGTGAGGTAAACTTGAATATTTTAAAAGCAGATTGAACGTTTCAATCTTGTTGCAATTAACTTTAACATTAACTTTCGTTGAAACTACCCTGTTCTGATATTTAGTATTCTTTCTTTTATTTGGAATGAAATGTACGATAAAATTACGATTGTACGAACAAAAATTTTCGTCAAAACTATCGAATCTTACATTGAATTTGAACGAGTAGTATTTTTCGAATTATTTATCGCAATTTTCCTATAACTTAGATTTTGTTTCGAGTACCTCTTTGTTCCGTAAAAGAAATTATTCTTCTTTTAATAAAAGTCCTGTGGAAAATTACAATTTATTATATTTTATAATTTATTATTTTTATTGTGATCTATTTCTCATCAAAATAAAAGAAATTGACGTCAATTGAATTATCCTTTTTAATCCTCGACATACACATTTATTTTGATACTTCTTAAATCGTACTTTAAACTAAATTTGTTAATAATCGTTAATAATTTTCTTTTCACGAGAAACCTCTATTTCACAAGAAAAGAAAACTGACATTTCCAAAGGTACCTTGATACTTTATTTCTCATTATCGAACTTTAAAATTGGTCGAATGATCTTTTTATAATTCATCACTTGTAAAAAAGAAAAAAAATCCTTTTCACAAAAGCTCTGCCACCAATAATTTTTACAATTTATCGGGTTAGCGTCTGTGAATTTCACAAACGAGATGAAATAGTCACTGCCACGTTTCCAAGGGTACCATTGCTACCAGAATAGCAATAGCGTTTCTTGTCCGTCTTCCATCCTTGCCGATCAGCTCCGTCTCGGATTATAGTCTCGTCGCGATTAGGGTCATCCAGAGTAAACCAGGTGAACGTCTCACTTCCCGTTGCTCCTTTGTGTGGACGTTTGACATTTTCGTGGGCCGGTCACGTGGCCGTTTTTGGCAAGTACACCGGACGACGAGGTTTCGCGATTCGTAAGCCCGAAAGCACACTTCGGAAAGGGAGCGAACCTCACCAAGGCAGAACGAAGCAAAGAAGGAGTGAGAGAGAGAGTGAGAGAGGGAAGGGGAGGAATAAACGAGGAAGAGAGAGAGAGAAAGAGAAAGCGCATGCTATTTCTGTGCACTGCTTGGCCTGCAGCACACGTTACCACGTCACAGGGGCATTGCACTCGGTGACGTCACGAGGGCACAGCGTCATCGACCAATTGGAGGGAGCCGTTAACCCATTAACCACTCGGCTATTCGTTCCACTGCGGTATCATGACCTCCTCACTATCCACCAATCGTTTTATACTAGACATCCAGGACCTCGTCACGTAATTGTTCCATAAATTGCCATTTTTCGATCTTACATCGTTGCACGATGTGTATCAGCGATTGTCTGTACTATCGAGGAAATAGATAATAGCCAAACTTTATGCTTTCTAGTATCCCTAAGAGAAATAAAAAGAGGTCATACAAATGTAGGCTGGAAAGCTTTTTTTTTTTTTTTTTTTTTTTTTTTTTTGATCGTAACGGAGTATCATAGGAACGTTTAAAATTTACTTAAAGAAATTGCTGCAACAGGATGTTTCAATTCGTTTCAAAGATTGTTGATACTCGAAAATTCTCAATCTATAAAGAAGTGAAAGTTTTGAGCTTTGTATCGTGTTCGAAATGATTTAGGAACATTCCTGATTATCGCCTGTAATTGGCGATAGAAACGAATAAGGGGATGATTCTGTGAAAACGTGAAAAAAATAGATTGGAAAGGAGGAATAAAATTTTTTCATTTAAGATTCTGTTTCCGATGAAACTCGATGAAACTTCGTTGAAATGGTTGTCAGGTATACTTAAATTTAGTTAATTTTGGACTGGTCACAAATAAATAATGAAAAGGAGGTCATTCCGCCTGCGAAAATAAATCAGACGTTTAGAATAAAATTTTTCCACGAGACGCTTCATTTTCGAGAAAATTTAACAATTTATCAGATACATATGAATTAAGTTAATTTTTAACATGTTCTATTTTCTTCAAAACGGAGGCTTGAAAATGGAAAAATTTAATAGCAATCCTTTTAGCTAGACAATATCGTAATCTCAAAAATTAATATTTTTCTTTTGAATTTTACCAATCGATCTGTCTCTATTATGATGATCTTTGGTGAAAAATTAATTTAGATGAATTTCTTGATTTGGAATTGAGAATCATAAAATACGAAGCATTGTTTAAAATTGAACTACTTATATGGACTTATTTGACATTTTGGAAGTTTAAAATAGTCAATTGCAAATTTAATTTTACGCATAAACATTCGCAGTCTGCTCACATCTGCATATAAGAATACATTTTACTGAGATATGCGACAGTAAAATTTCAAGTACGAGATCAAGCAATGCACACGTACCTTGAAAAATTAAAATAAGTAAGATAATGGTGATGAAAGAATATTATGGTGCTCGAACAACGTCATCATTATTATATATCATCATCGTTACATGATGTCAATTGCCAGTTTGATGCACAAGGTCAGTGTGCAAGCATGTAGTCGCTGGATCAGGAAGGGCCATGTGTAAATTAGCCGAATTAGAGTGGACTCGATGTATTTCTGGACGCTGGGAGTACCCCGAAGGGGATGCTTATTTATAGTGGGCCGCACGGTAGTACGTTGAAGCAATTTTAGAAATTCATTTGGCTATTTCTTCGCTCGTTCGTGCCGCTTACTGTCGATCATTGTTTCATCTCTCCCTCCGATCAATTTCTATGCAAATTTAGGCGACAATTTTACACTATCGACCAACCGGAGCTTTTCTTTTTATTGCATCCTCGGTCAGAATCACAGATAAAAATCACAACTCCAAAAACGCGTTTAATAGAAATAATAAAAATACATTTATATCGATTTTTTCCAATAAAAATGCAATTAATATAAAATACGATGAAACACGATGAACAAAATACAGACTGTTTTTAATTAATCGAATTTTCGTACAATAGAACTAATATTATTGAATTGGTCAAAAAGTAATTGCGCTTTTTTCTAATAGATGGGCATATGTGTATATCTTAAAATATAACTAACTTCATTCATTTCGTAATCGTAAATTGTAATTCTGATAGCTGATTGTTCAAGCTTATTTTATAATTGAGAAAATGCACGATTTTATTAACGATTGTTTGTTCAGCGCCGATTCAAACTTCTATACATAATAAAAAAAAACATGTAGAAGAACGTGTTCAATTTAGTTTTAATAATTACATTTAAATTTTAAAATTGCTTGAATTCTTACAATTTTCAAAGACGAAAGTGTTCTTACTTTCCCACCTGTCGCATGATGTAGAAATAAACTTGAAAGTGTCGAAGTAGAGGCTTTACGATTTAAAGTGGGACTAATTGGATTGTTGTCCCACTAGATTCTTTTTCACAGAGTTATAGCAGTTTGAAATATGCGAGTACATTTCGTCCATCTCTTCTTCTGATTATCTAGTGGAATTTTCTTTACTGTTAATAAGTTTGCAACAATAAATCGATAGTGTTAAGAATAGTCTATTCGAGTCTTATTTGGAATAATTTGCCTGGCATTTGAGACTCTATCGAAGTCAGGTAAAGTCAGGGATAAGGAGATTAAGACTACCGTTGACTCGAAACAAACCTGGATTATTCTGCAATTAAGTAATTTAGGTATTTTCTAACTTCCAAGAAGATCATTCTGCCAAAACCTCGGCGCCCGCAAATTGTAAATAAAATTCTAACTTTGTTCTCTAAATCATATCCGCTACAAATATAAGAGATTACGTTTCATTTCGTTGTAAACTAATGCTTCATTTATGAGTGACGAATGATGTAAACATAATTTTTCCACAAACTGAAATAGCAAACGGAAATGACGAAAATGTATCTTTTTGCGCTGAAACAAACGATAGTTTTTGAAGTATTCATATACTTCAAAAATTTAAAGAAACATTCTTAAATATTAAAATAGATGACGCATGTAATCTAATTTTGTTTTATTCGAAAATTTAATTTTCTATTTTGTCTCTCCATTAGTTTGTATATAGGAGTCTTTACTGTCTAATTTAAAAAAAAAAACATACATATGCAAATATAAAATTACAGAAAGTGTAGAATACAAATTATACAAATTTAAAAGTTGCAGATAATTCTTCAATATAATTGTTTAAGCTTTCATTCTGAAATCATTTCTTTTTAAATCTGTTCAAAGTTTAAACTGTTATAAATTCTGCATTATTTGTAATTATTAATCCTTTATATCCTGACAGTATTTAAAAATACCGCTTTACGGTGTACAAATGTAAATTGGACATTCGCGAATCGCTGGAAGAGAGCACGAAAATGTTTGAACGTTTTTACTTTCTGTGATATTACATCTTACTCTTTTTTAGTTTTCCATCTTTAAAGTGTGAATCTCTATTTTCCGAATATCTTAATACTATGATTGAATGTTGCGTTATCAGAACAAAGTATCTGTTAGTAATTATGTAAAAGCTCATCTGCTATTGACAGACGTTCTATTTCGATGATATGTTATAATATTCGAAAAATAACGATACAAATAAGGTAAACTCTATTCTAGGTACCAGAAAATTTGTTTTCTTTTTCTTCGTGTAAAGAATATTCTAATTTTAATAAGAATTTCATAGATAATTTAATGCCGGGTATAAAGGGTTAAAGAATGCTTAGAACAGGATCGATACAATACATTTGTTGTCACGTTTGAAAACATCATTTAAATATTTATTTCGACGTTCTATAATGAGTATTTAAAATATATCTGCAATTTCACTTTGGACATTTAATTATCGAATTGTCTGAAATGAATCATACTTTGCATTCTGGAACATCGAATTTTTCTCAACGTACTGAACTTGAAAAAATTGAATTTTGCCCAAAAAGTTGAATTTTCAAATCACTGTGCGCCGATTAATATTACACGATCGTCGTTGCATTTATATTTTATTTTATATTTTTATTTTATATACTTTTATATTTTATTTATCAACCGAGTCACTCTGCGAATCTCGTTCCAACTTCCAAACTTTTAATCTTTAGTCTCCCCATTTAAATTTGTATGCTCAGCGTCGATTCTGGTCTTGTCCCGAGAAGAATTTCCCTCGGTTCGTCAGATTCTTTTTCTTTTTTTTTTTTTTTTTTTTTTTTTTTTTTCTCTTCTGGAACGTGGACGCTAGCCTCTGTCGTTGTCGCGTGGTCTAAAAATATGTATAAAGACGGAACGACCTTCGAGATATCTGGTCGAGAATCGCGATTTTGTCGAACAAATCGCGAAACAAGAAGACTCGTGATCTAAGGTGTCATGTTGATTTCTATCTCGATATATATGAACGAAATGTTACTTCTCTGTTTGTTATTTTTTTTCGTTTCTAGGTTATCGTACAGTTGATAAAGTATCGGATTGGAATTTTTATACGGAGGGATTTTTGACTTTTCCATGTGTGCTATTTTTATGAAGCACTATGGAATTTCACGTATACCTTCGTATATCTCGCGAAAACATTAGAATTTATTAATGTCTGCACGGTTTGAAATAGACATGGACCGTTGGACTCTCATTCCTCTCTCTCTTTCTGTCTCTCAGAGTTGTAATCATCATAAAACGGTTATATACTTGTAGTAACTGTTACACTTGTCATAAATCTTTTATGTAGGGAATTTATCATTAGGTTTGTCACTTCTGTCAATATTTTAGATTATTGCGTAAATTTCTGCAGAAATTTCAAGTTTCTAATAACAGCGCGTGTTATAAACGATAGTTTCTCATATTTATTTCAGTTTTGTAGAAAAATTATGTAATTAATGAAAAATAAATAGGAATATTAATCAACTTGATAACTTTATGCGACGAAGAATGTGCAAGATATGAATGCGATATGAATTTTATTAAAAAAACGAAACCAATGTACAAAAGATTGTACTTTTTTGAGGAAATTCTTACTTAAAATTTTAAATATTAAATATCGCAGTTTTGTTGAAGAAAAAGTTATCCTAAGACTATCCTTTTGAATTCGAGTATACGAGAGTCTTTCTTGTAAATGGTCAACTTTTGGAAAAATTAGGAAGAAGAAGGAAGTTGTAATACTTTTTGCGTGCTTCAGCTTTTTGCAACGTTTCCAAAGAACAAAGGTGATCCTCAACATTTTTAAACGAAATGATATAGTTTTTGACTCATTGGCCGAGATAGCTCGACGTTCTTTATAAAAAAAATTATTAACATCGACAAACCATCAGCTACTAGTGGAAGTTCTAATTTTAATTTTACGAAATCTGAGACAAGGACAGTATGAACAGAAGGCCGAGGCTTGTAAAATTTTCCAGGTCGATCGTACCGTCGCACTACCTGACCAATTATCTTTTCAGACGGCCGAATTTACGACTTTGGAAACGAACGGCATACGGGTATGAATACTGTTTACTAATTAATCCTTTAAGAGTTTTATGGTGCCACTTCAATATCATCTTCTAAATTTCGATTCTATTATGGCTGCATTATATCGCTGTGCACAAAAATACTTGGAAAGTTATTGCACAGATTTCAAAAAGGATAGAGATATTAAATATTGCAGAAGCTATTGTAAAGGTATAAATATTGTAAAAAAAAGTTTCGTTAGCAAGACAAAGAATTGACTCGTTAAAAAATAGGAATTTAAAAAATAGTACCGTTTAATAAATTAATCTTTGTATCCTCGTATTTCCGTATTCACGCAATTCATTCTAATTTCACTGTGATTTTCCAGTTTTATTCATTACTACAACATAACTCACAATAATCAGTAAAATAATCAGAATGTAATATTAATATTGGAATATTAATATAAGTTTCTTAATGTTGTACATATGCCTATATTGTTTCACTAATTACGATAAAATCTTCTCTATTTGAGTCAAAACAAAGAAGAAAGAGAAATCTTTAGGTGGCTGTGTATAAAATTTTATATAAAATTACATATAATCTTTTATTCTGTGGCTTATTAGGTGGCTGTGTATAAAATTTTATATAAAATTATATATAATCTTTTATTCTATGAAATCTAAAAGAATATATTTATTTTATGTAGTTCAGTAACTATTAAAAAAAAACGTTCGTACGCCGCGGAGTTTTAGAGAAAATAATTATTTCTCTAAAACTCAGTACTCACCGAATGCGAGAAGCTTTTACAAAAATCGATCGGCCAGTGTTTTATCCAACAATGGGATTATATTCTCTTTTTTTTTTCCATGGGAAGACGACGCAAAGTCCTCTGAAAGAGTATATATATATGTATATATCTTGTCTCTCCTATACTCTAATCTCTTTCTCTCACAAGGACGTTGCGTTGAATGGATGCAGCGTACATTCACCCTTGTTGCTTGCGCGTCCCTTTCTCATTTCTCAGTCTTATCCACCTTTCTCCCTCTCCTTCTATTCCTCTATTTTTTTTTCTCTCCTCTTCGTCATTTTTTCTCTTCTTCCTTTCTTTTTATTTCTGCTCGCGGGCCTTGACTCATCCAGAGCATTCTTCTGCATCTCGTCGGTCGGTTTAAAAGCCGCGGAACCACGAGGACCTAACGAGACCCCGGGACTACTCGACCGAAACAAAGCAAGTGTTCTCAGCATTGGTCGTCCAACGGCACGGTGATCCTTTAAACCGCGTCTTGAATTTTTATGAAGAAAAATCGTTGGCGCGCCGCCATTTATTCCGCGGCTTCCTGCGCGCCAAGGGAAGAGGAGCCGTGAAAACGAACGTTTCACGCCGTCAAACGAAGCCTTTTCTCCAACCCTTTCTCCCTCTCTCTCTCTCTCTCTTATTTACACAGACTGACGTTTCAATTAAGTCGGAGTACCACTGGAATTTTCACCGGTTACTTGTTCCCCTGTCGACTTCCATTCAAGTTCAATTTCTGGAATCAAGAAGAGAGACGAATGAGGCTACTCTCTCCCCGCGATTCATTCTCCGCTGCTATTTTTTTTTTCTTTTCCTTTTTGAGACTCTTTCTACGTATTCCTTTTTCTTCTTTCTCGGGGAGGAGTTCCTTTCTGTGAGCGACGGTTGAAAAGAGAATGGCTGAATTTAGCAGTACAGTATGTTTAAATTTCAATAGATTGTTCTTTTCTTCTCTTTCTCTCTCATCTCTGTCTTGCACGCTCGAACGTTGAGCAAGCAAGAAGTAATGAAGTCGGAACAAAGCAAGTGTCCTCGTCGCCTCGTCCACTCGTACTTCGTTCACTATAATTAAAGCCATCATTAAAAGAAGTCCGTGATTTCCTCTGTTTATATCTTCATGAGGTGTATATCCGCTGCTTGGAAAATTGTCCGTTCGTTTCGCACGCCATTCTTTCCCCGTTTCATCGAAATGACATTAGTACAGACACTTTGAAACTCGTTTCAAGCTCTTCTTCGCTTTTCAGATTTGTACGCGTAATTCTTTCGCGAGGATTGTTGCTTAAAGTGGCCGAATGATTCCCTTAATTGTTCGAAAAATCGTTCGTAAACAGCGAGGCGTACTATTCTTTGCAATCGTCGAATTATACCGATGTGAAGTGACGTGAATGACATTAAGCGTTGAATTAAAATAATGTTTCGAATAAAAACTACCTGCAGAGCACAGTTTGCAATCACAGATGTTCACATTATGCTGGAACTATCGTTGTACAAAATGGTTGTCAGAAGTTTTCAGTTCAGAGTAAAATTCTTAATGTAAATGATACGTTAGCAACATTCGCCTGCGAAAATTTTTGCAAAAAGGTATCCTACATCTGTATTCGCGAAACAGATTGTTTTGTTTTCAGATAGTCTTTATTTTAATAATTTAATAAAATTACTTTTTGGCTAAAAGCATCCGGTATTCGATATAAATCTTACTTTATTTCAACAGGTATTTTATGTTTATTTATATTAATATTTGGTCACGTATTGCGACGCCTGCCACGAAAGCATTAAGCTGCTGGAATCAAATTTTTCAATAAAATTTTGCATTTACTCAAATTTCATTTCGTTCGATTCAGAAGCAATCAATGTAATCATCTAAACGTTTCGCGAAAAAGGGATTCGCCATCTTTTAAGAGTAAATTTCTGACGATTAAATTACTTCAGTTAAATTCTTTGACAAGATTAATAAGTTTCATCATTGTTTCATTATCTCACACTGTTGATTCATAATTAACGCCATCAAAAAAA
>NW_025110286.1:109149-128619 GCF_011392965.1 Frieseomelitta varia | reverse complement strand
TACATAATATATATAAAATAAAAAATAGAAAATATATAATTACATAATATATATAAAATATAAAATAGAAAATATATAACTAATAAAATAGAAAATATATAACTATATAATATATATTAAATATAAAATATATAATTATATAATATATATTAAATATAAAATATATAATTACATAGTATATATAAAATATAAAATATATAATTGTATAATATATACAAAATATAAAATATACAATTATATAATATTAATTATATAAAAATATACAAAATATAAAATATACAATTATATAATATTAATTATATAAAATATATAAATTACATAATATTAATTATATAAAATATACAATTATATAATATTAATCATATAAAATTACGAATTAGTCATTTTAGACCACTTCGGTAGTTCCACTGTTAAAGATAGAGTGTTTGAAGTGCGAAAGATCGATTATACAAAAATTTGCAAAGCAGAAAAAAAAAAGAAAGAAAGAAAGAAAGTCGTTCGAATCGCGTTAGATCAAAGTCAAACGGCTTCAGCGTTGAATCGGGCCGGCATGCATTGCGCGATGCAACAGGTGAATCGAACGTTTCTTCTCGCGTGGTATGTGCGAAGCCCGAAGCTAGAACTTCATTTTCATTCGATAACTGATCGTGTAACCTTTGCGCAATCGTGTCGTGAATGAAAGCCCCGATATGCTTTCGCGCGAGGCAGTGACCTTTCCTCCTCCTCTTCCCCTCCCACCGATCGTCGTAGAAGAAGTATAAAACGCGTTGGCTGCCGGTTAATCCGGTGGGTCAGGATGGATCCGCCGTGTACACGATGATTCTACTGGGTCAGATTCACGCTTGACCTGGGCTGAACGGATACTTGTAACCATGTATCAAGCGGCAGGAACACCGGCTCCTTCCGGATGCTTGCGCAATGTAGGGAACAAGGAAGTCGGCGAAAGAAATGATAATTATTACAGCCGTCGTCGTGTGTGTTAAATTCACGGGTAGCGTGAGTCGAACGAAATCATTGATGCGCGCGATCCGCCAAATTCCAGCCGAACGTTTTCATTTCCTTTTCGAATAATTATCACGTAACGTTTTCATCGTTTTCATATCACGTTATCCCGTGTTGAAACGGCGTGCAAGGGAGAAGATTTCAAGGTTTCGCAACGTGGGATCGATAGCCGATTCGCGGAACGATCGATTATAAATCGTTCGCGCTACGCGCGCAGCTTCTTCCAACGATTTGCCCTCTCAAAAATGATTCCCCGCGCGATGAAAGATTGCTGGGTTTCGCGGCGGAAGCACAGCGAATCGGCACCGCGTAAAAACATATTGTTCGAAAATTACAGTGAAGACTATAGCCCCCGATGGGCGTTACCCCGCGAGCTTTACGCGAAATGAAGATACGATTCTACGCAGAGAGGCGAACGTACGTACGTACGTACATGCGCGCAAAAAAAAAAAAAAAGGATACGCAAACCGTGCCGTAATATCTATAATACCCGTGTGACCGTGGTTTGGCATCAGGTTTATGGCGGGGAGATCGCGCTGGCTGGGAATTACGTAAGCCTCGCCGAGAGAATGATTGCCCGCTAGAAAGCATGTCAATGCAGCGATCCGACTGTTTTTATATAGTTTTCTAATACTCGGTCCCTCTTGTTCCCTGTAATTCGTCGCCGTCACGCTCCGCTCGTCGAAACTGGAACGAAAACCGTGGTTTCCAGTTCGTCGCGAGTCCAAAATTACTGTGTCTCGAAAATAATATCAATATTATCGTCGTGCGTCGACTGTTCAACCTAGAGTTTTCTTTTCTCTCATTTTTTTTTTTATTATTTTTTCTTCGATCGAACGACAGCGAACGGTTCATGTGTCGCTCTTCGCCAGAGGCGAGGCAGCGAATTAAGCCGAGTTGAAAAGTTGACGGTGCAGGATCGCCGTTAAGTGGAACAAGGTGTATCACGCTGTACGTCGGCTTCGCCGACTGACCTATAAATTTTCGCATATCGTTGAAAGATCGTTTATTCTTTTACAAACAACAAACTGGACTCTCTGTGTCGCTTATGTTGAAATACCTGCGAAAGGCCATCAAGATGCTACTGGTTAAATGTCCAGGTTCGTTGAACTATCGCGCGGATAGAACCAGAAAATTCTTCAAGCTCTACATAAAATGTTCTTACGCTTCTCGTATGCGTTTTCTAGAAATAGAAAATCCCTAATGTAGACAGGAATCGCACCATAATTAACTTATTCATTCCCTTGGCATGATATTATATAGCTTATTTTGAGAACGAGAAACATATACTCAGTATTATATATATAACAACCTCAAGTTTTCAATGTAATAAACAATTATTATATATATTATTGTATATTAACAATTATTATATATATATATATATATACATATAATAACCTCAAATTTTCAATGTAATAAACAAAAACTAGTGCCAAATGTTACAATATATAGTACAATTTATATATATATAAATATATAGTACAATTTAATTTAATTGGTCCAATTTAAGACACTAACATAACTTCAAGTTTTCAATGTAATAAACAAAAACTAGTGCAAGTGCCAAATGTTACAATATATATATATATATATAGAGAGAGAGAGAGAGTACAATTTAATTTAATTGGTCCAATTTAAGACACTAACATAACCTCAAAACTTGAAGTTGTGTTAGTGTCTTAAATTGGATCAATTAAATTAAATTGTACTCTCCAGAATAAATATAAGAACACGTGAGAGTTTCTTCTTCTGTAAAAAAGGCTGTTTCTTAAATGGTAAAACCTTGGAATATTAGAAAGATAATAAACAGCATGCTTTTCAGATCTTTTAGCTCAGCAATCAAATACAAGTCTAGATTTTCTTGCAATTAATACGTTGCAAAAAATGTTTTTTCACAATATGTGAGCAATATATTTTTGAATAGACTAATGAGAATGATATAATAAATACTATAATAAATAGAACATCTTAGAGTACCATATCCTAGAATATCTGCGATCCAAATTAGAAAACCGGCTTCACAGATTGACGTCATTTACGCCAATTAAATAACGTTTCAATCTGTCGTGTTGGATTTACGTATCAATTACACAAATTTTTCTGCCCACGTTTCCGACTTGTGCAAGTATTTTCCCGAGTGACTCGATATAGGGAACTTTCCCCTACTTCTTTGACTGACCTGCTTTGCATCGAAACCGTGTACCATTCGATCGTAACTAATGCGAAAACATAGTCATCATTGGCCAGAGTAAATATATATATTTTTCAAAAAGGCGTAGCAAAATCTAGATAACGCTCTGTACAGCGATCGATACGCGATATCGATGTTATCGTTAGTAAAGAGAAAGGTGATAAAACACGTTTTGCCAATAAGCACCGACAGACGCGATTACGGTTATCTACAGTTAAGGTCAGGGAAAAAAGGAGTCCGGGGTCTCGACGATCTAGTTTTGCCATGTTAGATCGGCGTGCATTCGCTCAGAAAGATGTATTCAACGTGCGCGCGGCAATGGCCGAGCCTACGCCCATCGTAGACGGTATTATATACCGTTATATTATTTATAACGAGGAAACATATTTTGCCTACGCTTATGCGCCTTCCCGCCCTCTATGCCTGCACTTTTCATGCTTCCTCCGTTCGCCGTGACTTCCACGATCTGTTAATTACGCCAGCGCGTAGGTCGATCGAGTCGATGGCGGGAACTTAATTCCAAAGAACGTCGGATTACTTTATCAACTTATCGTCGGTCATTAACGCAACCTTTGAACGCGCCCGCCGTTCAATTACAGGAACCCACTTTATCGATCCTGACTTTAACGCTCTCATTAAATTAATGCCGATTCCTGACAGTCTCTCGGATCACTGGCGATAAAAGTCTTTGTTATTTATAACCAGAGCTGTTTCGAAATAGATGGGATTTACCTCTCTTATTAGTTGGAACTTTTTGCACGTTCTATTTTTAGGCGCGTATTTTCTTCCTGAAACTCCACTCCATCACCGTGCCTTGCGTTCAGTTACGCGTTTATTGCGCTAATTAAAGTTTACGCCCGGCCAGTTACGCGCGCAGACAAGAAAAAGATGAAACAATGAAAAAGAGAAGAAATCCGTAGACAACTTTTTACGTTACCGACTGGAATCGGTAAGGTTGGTGCCGCCAGGTGTCGCGGCGACGTCCCCCGATGGTCGCGTGTGCGTGTACGATGCGTACATAGGTTATTCAGCTGACAGCTTGTGTGTAGTCAAGATGGCTTCCGCGGAGCAAGTCGGCCTGAACAAAACGTGGGAATTATCGCTTTACGAGCTGCACCGTACGCCACAGGATGCAATCACTGACAACACGGAGATCGCTGTCAGTCCCCGAAGCTTGCACAGCGAGCTCATGTGTCCAATTTGCCTGGATATGCTTAAAAAGACTATGACCACCAAAGAGTGCCTGCATCGTTTCTGTTCCGATTGTATTATTACGGCGCTCAGAAGTGGTAATAAGGTACGTGATCGTTTCTCGGTGTCGTAGTTTTTGATTATTGTTTACTTTTCGTGGTGTAGAACATCTGGAAATTTCATGCCCCACTAATAAATAGGCGCTAACGCTCGGTCAATATCCCGTCACTGTTTCATTTCGATGTTTCTATATATCGGTTTCGCGTAAACACTGTCCGTCTACTTTGCACGTAGACTCGGTTGGTGATTGTACAGTCAGAGATTGACATAATTCTTCCTTAATCAGTAGCAATCGACCACGATCGTGTTTTGTATTCGCTTCTGTCAGATTCGGTGATTTTAGCGCGCTTTTTGAATTGCTTCGTAAGTAATCGTAAATAACTGCGTTGCAACGTTTGTTTCCTTTTATTTCAATGACTCTTCAACGTAGGAAATTTGAACAACTCGTTCTCGCAATTGGGTCTGGACTTACGTTCTATTTAATAGTGGAGCAAACTGTATTTATTTCTTCGTTGTGTAAAAAAATTGAATTGTTGCTTTTGGCAATTGAATGGAGTTTGTTTGGTTTCTTGACTGTGTGACTCGGGTTTTACCGTTTTATGGTTGCTATCGGCGAGTTGAAGTGTCAGTGAAGAGGTTAGGTTGCCTCTCGGATATGTGAACAAGGCATGAACTTCTGTTTGTAGGAATGTCCGACGTGCAGGAAAAAACTGGTGTCTAAGAGGTCGCTCAGACCGGATCCTAATTTTGACTTACTGATTTCTAAGATATATCCCAGTCGTGACGAATACGAGGCGCATCAGGAAAGAGTACTAGAGAAACTGAGCAAGTCGCATTCACAGGTGGCACTGGTCAATTCTATTACAGAGGGTATCAAACTGCAAAGCCAAAATCGGTCGCAAAGGTCTAGGAAAAATGCCAATGAGTCAGAGAATGCTAGCAACGCCACGTCGTACAATAACTCACAAAATGCCAGTGCCCCAGCCACGCCGAACGCTACGAACGTAGCAAATCAAAGTGACTCGTCTCAAAGTACCACGGGCCCATTGAATAATAGTAGCGGAGGTAATTTAAAAGGTTCTAGTTACATGTTGCTTTGATATATTCAATGATAGTGTTAGGTAGATCGAATAGGTGGACTAGTAATGAGTAAAATTTGTAGGCACAACATCTAGAAATTCTACCACACCATCGCCAAATCCAGCGAATCAAATTCCTAAGCCACCAAAACGGCAGAAAAGTTTACAAAATTCCGAAAACGACTCGTCCAGTGCAGAGGCTGAAACTGGTGGTGGTGATTCCATGGTAGACACCGAAGGAGAAGGTCCAAGCGAGCCTCTGATGCTCAATGAGATCGAGCTCGTTTTCAAACCACATCCTACAGAGATGGCCGGTGATAATTCGCTCATAAAAGCTTTGAAAGAAAATAGCATTCGGTACATTAAAACAACGGCGAATGCGACAGGTGAATATTTGACAGAATTGTGCAAATTTAAGAGAGGGGAGGGTTGTATCCGGAAAGGGAGATATCAAGGAATAATTCCAATTAATTTTTATAGTGGATCATCTAAGCAAGTACCTGGCCATGCGTCTAACGTTGGATTTAGACACAGAATTGTCAGAATCAGACAGGCTATTGAACTTTTGTATCTACATAGCACCGTCTCCCGGTCAGTTGGTAGTTTTAAGCGGCTCTCAGACGTTAAGGCAGGTGAACGATAAATTCTGGCGGGTCAATCGACCCTTGGAGATGTATTACTCGTGGAAAAAGACCTAGGGAAGGCCTCGAAAGTACCAATCCGATGGGAGCTAGTTGCGTTGAGGTCTGAAAAATAGAAAACAAAAAAAAGAAAAAAAACAAAAAAAGAAAAAAAAAGCACATTCTTACTACATGGAGTACAAAGAAATGCGTGTTGTTATAGATCAGAAATTGACAAGTACATTTTACTGTACTTCAATAGCCTTGGATTATGTTCAAGGGAGAAGTACGAGGAAAGGTCCTCGTGTTTGTGCAATTTTTCTCTTTATGGGACTGGTTGCTGATTGTTTCCTTCGAAGTGGACGATAGAAAGAAGCAGATAGATTTTTAATTGAAGCTTTGTACAGCGATTTATTCTAAATGCAACAGAGTTCAGTATCTCGGATATACAAACTGCCATTCACCACCAGATTGCATTGGAATTATGAATGGGTCGATAGATTTTTCGTGAACCGTGTATAATGTTTATCAGACTATATCCTTTTTTCACAGATGTAAGTTAATCCGGTGCGCCCAGTTATTCAAGTTGATGGCCTCAATGGTTAAGTAATTTAAAATAAATAAACTTACTCCGATTTGCTGTGGACCATACTGTACAGTTTCACGAAGAAATAAACCAATGTATATATATTATGCTCTCAGAGTCTATTTGAATCATCCGAGGAAAACAGAAATCACATTTCCCTCTCAAGATTGTTTGGAAGTTTTTCTACTTTTTTTTTTTTATATTATCCTCTTAATCCGTTAGAGTGCGAGTGATCAGTTTTGCTTTCTTATTTCGTTCAGAGTGCTCTTTGATACGAAAATCTAATTTTCGATCACGTTAAAGTTACATGAAAAGCGTCTTTGGCTTAGTAGGCGGAATAATCGATAAGTGCCGACCCCATCCTGCGCCCTCTTGCAATTCCACTGAACCGAAAACAATGCGAACGCTCCGACTCGAGTAATGCCACCCTCTTTTAGTAAACGAGAAAACCACGTCGAATCGTTCACCCTTGTCACGTCGTGTTGCATTCTTTTTTTCTTTTTTTTTGTATTGATTCTAATTCTTCATCACTTAACGTTCCTGTATTTTCTTTTTTCCTGTTTCCGTTTTTATTAGTATTTTCTTAGATTTATTTTGATAAATATATAATCATAAATTACAAAGACTAGTTCACTTTCGAATGACATAACCAGGGACTGAATGAAACTTTAATAAATAAAGATTAGAACTTTTAACTTTTAAATTTTTCTTCTGTTTACGTTGCTTCAACTTTGTTGTAAGAGTTTAGTTGCATTTAATTATTAAGTGTTCCGAAGGATTATACACTTTTCAACAGATGTTTCAAGATAGGAATGATATAAGAGGAATATTTCTTTAATTAGCATTACTTGAGGAATTGGAAGCGGGATAAATAGAGATAATTATTATTTTATAACAATTTGTCAATTTTAGAGATTATTTTTCTTTACCTCATCTTCCTTGTATACATTTATGAACGTACAAATAGAACCTCACCGAATGGTTATAAAAACAATTTCAAGAAATCTGTTTCAACTTATTCAGAGCAAAGTAGGTGCTCTTGTTTACTTGTTTACGAGAAAAGAGAAGTTTCTTGTTTGCGCAGACGAGTACAAATTTATAGAAACACCGTGTTTTACGACAACTTTAACTTTACAATTAATTGAAAATTGTGGTAGTTTCGTGTTCGAATATTTCTTTTTACTGTTATTTACCTATGTAAAGGTAAAAACGTTAGAAATGGGAAGGATCAGAATAGGCGGAAGTACGGCGCGTAGAATATCCGGTAATCCGTCACCAGTATAACGTTCCTCGTCCTTTCGCAAGAACCTCCATCGTTAATTAATGAATTCATGACAGCGTTAGATTCACAGCAATCTGGCTAGCCTATAATTACAGGGTACGCAACCGGGTAATAATAAAGGCCTTCTAATTAACGCTGGAAATGAATCTCTAAATGGATTCTCTATCGCGTTTTAGGCCTTCTGATAACGGTCGGGCCATTAGTAGCGAAATGCTAATTAATCAAAAGGACTGGATAACGAGCAACATTGTTACGAGTTCTTGGACTATTGCGTCGGCTAAAATAATTGTTGATTGTAAATGTCTCGGCTCTATATACAGGAAGTTCATGTTTCTATTTATATCACAAATTGCCTTTTCATTCCTCGTGTGCTCGCGATCAAAACCACTTTACAACTTCAGCGTTATTCGTTCAACATTTTCTCATTTCTGTCGTCGTTGCTTTCCTTCGAGTCCGTGTCTTTCGCCTCCGTTATAGAAGACGACCAATTGGACAGTAAATTCATCGAAGATTTTCCTCTCGTTAGGAAATTCATTGGTCCGTCGTCTTGGAAATTTCCTCCGTCCTCGCTCCACTCCTCCGAGGAACATCTTTCGGAAGAATCCTCTTCGAAAATGTCTCTCGCCTTTCCGTACTCGGCGTCGTCCAGTTCCTCTTTCAGACGTTCGTAAACCTCGTTCGAAGCGAACCTGCAAATTCATCGAGTCAGGGATTGAAAACAGCTCGATGAATCGAGGTTTGGACTTTCCCATAGAAATTATTATAATATAATTTAATAGATAATTTTCACGACCATGTGTAAAATACACCTTCTTTTTATTTACTGTAGAATTAGTCCGGAATTGGCCAAGTGTCGAGTAGGTACTTTTAACCACTTGCGCTGGCAACCGATTGCGGACCGTAACGAGTGACCATATCGTATACAATAATTCGTCGCTTTCTTTTTGAACTCGTCAGTATGACACCATAGGAATTATCGAAATAATAAGTTTATTATTCGTTTTGCCTGGGTTATTCTTAAATATACTTAAAACTGAGAAAATATAGCAATTTTGGGACGTGCGTTGCACGTCATTCCAGCGCAAGAGGTTTAACCACTTGCGCTGGCAACTGATTACGGACCATAACGAGTGACCAAACCGTACACAATAATTCGTCGCTTTCTTTTTGAATTAGTCAGTATGATACCACTGGATAGAAATTATTGAGAAATAATAAATTTATTATTTGTTTTGCCTAGGTTGTACTTAGATATACTTAAAACTGAGAAAATATTGCAATTTTGGGACGTGTGTTGCACGTCATTCCAGCGCAAGAGGTCCTCTTATATTTGCTTTGCCTATTCCGTTATTACTTAAATATAATTTGAAACTGAGAGAATATTACAATTTTGGAGCAAAAAATATATTCTATATTTTCTTTTTATTTTCTTTTATACCTCCTGCAAAATAATTATTTAACAATTTCACCCAGTACCGTTTAAATATGATATGATCAGAGTACTCGAAGTATGAATCAGTCCCTCCCCCGTTGGGATTCTTTCATCCTTTTATTGGTTATCGTTCTGATGGATGGTTTATTCATTCTTAATGAGGAAGGAAACTCGTTGTCGCGGTGGAGAATGTATCCTATTTTTCGCTAATGCGTGTAATCCGATCGGAATAGATGGAACGACGTAACCAAGTAGTGGAATACTAACGGCATTTTATAAGGTTCCTTGCACCAGAGCGGGAATCCCGTGGGATTGTATCTCCCGTCCGGAATCGAATTCTCGGTCGGTAGTGAATGCAGCTTGAAATGCGCCGGCTCGACCGTCTCCTCCAATAAAGCTGACACTTGTCGCGCGTATTCCTTCGTACCAGCTGTTCGTTCCAGTCTGGGAATTAATCGGGATACGATTCTTAATTTTGCTAATTTCGTGTCTTAATCGAACGTTAATGGTATTTGCTTTCTTATTTGAAATTAAATTCGACCCTCATCCGCCCGTTGCATGAATTTTTCTCACAAATACCGGCGAGTATTAGGTTATAGAAATCTTTCTATTGCGGTTATTAACTTTACATCGAGTTGGAGAAACGAGGGTCAGTCCAAGAGTATTTGGGCATTTACTTCTTTACTAGCTGTAGAAAAAAAGTCTACGTACGTCTGTTAAATTTTGAATATTTAAAAAAAAGTAGGGGATCTAAAAAATATTTTTTTCTAAGGACTTTTCTAAGAATTTTCAACTTTACTTCACTTTTGCTTTTTTTTTCACTTTAGACTCTGGTGCTTTTTGTTCATGGGAAAATAGGAAATTTAAATTACTATAAGATTACTGGACTGCAGATGTTTGTGTGTTTTGTAAAAAAATTTGCTAAATCTCACAGAAAGCAGCAATTTACAATGTGAAAAAAATGTATATATCCAAAGTAATTTTTAATAATATTTTTAATATTAATTTTCAATAATATCCCAAGTAATTTTTAATAATTTTTAATATTTCTTATAATGTTCTATTTTCAAACTAAACATTCTTATATCCTTAAATTGTAAATATACATAAAATGTCCAAAATGTAAAATAATAGTTCCTAATGAAATGGAATGTAAATTTGCATAACAAAACCCGCGATCTGCATTTACTTGTGAACCATCTGCCTGGTGAATTCCACTCTCGGCGTTCGTTTGTAACCAATAGACGATGGACTGGTCGAGTCGAAAAGAGCCCTCGCTCTTCCAGCTCGCGGTTGATTCGAATTCTTCTCGACACCGTAGAAATTTCCAAAGTGTATCGCAGCATCGTCGGGAAGATTCGTAGCTAGTCGAGTGTCAATCGAACCCTTGTCCGCGGTATTGGTCGTGCTTTTCGACAACTCGGATTTTTGCTTTCTTCCACGGGACCTTGGAGGAGCATAACGATCGCCTGTTAAACTGACTGAGTATTTCACCGACTTGTTCCGATAAATTGCAATGGTCAATTCATGATTATTATTCTGTTTCGATTTTTCCAATAACCGCGGTCAGTCGAAAACGATTAAATAAAAAAAAAAACCATAATGACGGCGGTTGATTAATTGCAAGCGTTATTCAAACTTCTTTCCTAAACTTCGTTAACCACGCGCGTGAGAAAATAGAAAAAAAGAAAAAAAAAAAAAAAATGAAAGCAACGTGAAGCAACGAAATGACGAAAAATATAAAACGAGCCTTTCAATCCGGGTGCCAATCCGATTCGATTTTATTCCGCGATTGACACGTACGTACCGTTACGGAACATTTATTTCCGTTAGGTTGTCGCGTTAACCTAGCGTGTATATATGTCGGTTAATTCATCGTGACAAGCAATTTACGAGAAATTACAGCGGACACAGAGGGAACCCGCTCGATGGATCGCCGATCCCGACACGGGGGAAAAGAAACTCTGCAAGCGTCGTGTTTAACCGTTTCGGCGACAATCGCGACCAATTGCATGAATTATTCATCGGAATTCGGATTGCCAGCTCGCGGATGTTGCTTGTGTAACTGGATGGAGACGCGAGTTTACTATTGTATCGTTGGATGCGGTGTATTCGAGTCCTTTGCGGATAAAATGCGTATTATCAACTGGCCAAAATGGCCAATTCGTAATTCTTCGTGGAAGTTTCATGGGTCTACAGTTTTTAGAAATTTGTGATATTTTTCGTCGAGTATTTTTAAGTGAAAGCTCGTGCTCTTTATTGTCCTGTCGAAATGGTAACAGTGACCAATTCGTAGAAGTTTCATGGGTCTACAGTTTTTAGAAATTTGTAATATTTTTATTGGAGAATTTTTAAATGAAAGTTTGTGCTCTTTATTGTCCTATCGAAATGGTAAAAATGGCCAATTCGTAATTCTCTGTGGAAGTTTCATGGGTCTACAGTTTTTAGAAATTTGTAATATTTTTATTGGAGAATTTTTAAATGAAAACTTGTGTTCTTTATTCTCCTATCGAAATGGTAACAGTGACCAATTCGTGGAAGTTTCATGGGTCTACAGTTTTTAGAAATTTGTAATATTTTTATTGGAGAATTTTTAAATGAAAGTTTGTGCTCTTTATTGTCCTATCGAAATGGTAAAAATGGCCAATTCGTAATTCTCTGTGGAAGTTTCATGGGTCTACAGTTTTTAGAAATTTGTAATATTTTTATTGGAGAATTTTTAAATGAAAACTTGTGTTCTTTATTCTCCTATCGAAATGGTAACAGTGACCAATTCGTGGAAGTTTCATGGGTCTACAGTTTTTAGAAATTTGTAATATTTTTATTGGAGAATTTTTAAATGAAAGTTTGTGCTCTTTATTGTCCTATCGAAATGGTAAAAATGGCCAATTCGTAATTCTCTGTGGAAGTTTCATGGGTCTACAGTTTTTAGAAATTTGTGACATTTTTCGTCGAGTGTTTTTAAGTGAAAGCTCGTGCTCTTTATTGTCCTGTCGAAATGGTAAAAGTGGACAATTCGTGGAAGTTTCATGGGTCTACAGTTTCTAGAAATTTGTTATATCTTTATTGGGGAATTTTTAAATGAAAGCTTGTGCTTTTTATTGTCCTATCGAAATGGTAAAAATGGCCAATTCGTAATTCTCCGTGGAAGTTTCATGGGTCTACAGTTTTTAGAAATTTGTGATATTTTTTATCGAGTATTTTTAAATGAAAGTTTGTCCTACCGAAATGGTAAAAATGGCCAATTCGTAATTCTCCGTGGAAGGTTCATGAGTCTACAGTTTTTAGAAATTTGTGATATTTTTCGTCGAGTATTTTTAAATGAAAACTCGTGCTCTTTATTGTCTTACTGAAATGGTAAAAATGGCCAATTCGTAATTCTCCGTGGAAATTTCTCAGAAATTTGTGATATTTTTCGTCGAATATTTTTAAATGAAAACTCGTGCTCTTTATTGTCCTACTGAAATAGTAAAAATGGCCAATTCGTAATTCTCCGTGGAAGTTTCTCAGAAATTTGTGATATTTTTCGTCGAGTATTTTTAAATGAAAACTCGTGCTCTTTATTGTCTTACTGAAATGGTAAAAATGGCCAATTCGTAATTCTCCGTGGGAGTTTCTCAGAAATTTGTGATATTTTTCGTCGAGTATTTTTAAATAAAAACTCGTGCTCTTTATTGTTCTTTAAATTCAATTTCCCTGTAAATGATTCTTTAATGCATGAATCACTGGAACGAGAAAAAGGTTATAAATCGCAGGAGCACCATTCCAAGAACTCTTTTAAATCTCACAGCTAATTATCTTTATAAATCTCGAGCGATAGAACTGGTTATCCATTGGAAAAAAAAAAAAGAGATACATCAACTTGCTTTGGAAAATTACTTTAATTACTGTAATAAAGCAGCTATATACGTAAATCAAACTTTTTAACTTTTTTATTAACACCAGGAAGCGACGGCGGGAGATTTATTTGCTAGTAACACCGGGAAGCGACAGGGACAAATTCCGCATCATCGATCACGATCAAAACGAATGTTCTCTTACGTTAAATGTTTAAAAAAAAAAAAAAAGAAAAAAAATTTGCATACTTTAATGAAACTGTGAATCATACAGAAGAAGAAGCTCGACAGCTGACGAGTTAATTTCAGTAATTTCCTCCAATTTCCGCGGTCCTCCTCGCGGTCACAGTGATTTAAAGCGATTAATTCGAAATTCTTTCGCGAATCCTGCTTTTGAACGAACTCGTCGATCGAACAGCGAGATATACGTACAGGTTATCCTGGTTGGTGGATTTCTTTCGACGACGCTCGGGGATGCCCGTCGCTGATTTCACTTCGGATTTGTGGAACATGTTTCCCTTGGGCGCGATCTCCTCGACGAATTTATCCCATTCACCTGAAAAGTTGTCGGAACAAAAATTTCCCAAAACGTTGATTTTTCCTTGTTTATGGACACGTCACCGTCTCGTTCGAGAGAAAGATTGCCGATAGCTTGCGGACAGCTGTTCCAGAGGGGAGGAAACGACTGACCACGGCGTGTCACGGTCGCGAGATTACCCGGGGAAAGACGCGTTACCAGAAGCATTTTAACGGAATTAGATTGGCACGCGTTGCAATCATTTTATTGGGAGCGCTCGTCGATAAGAGAGGGGTTATTCTACTCCTGACGTAACAAACGCGTAACGCGTGCTGGTGACCGCAATTAACGAGGCGAGATTCGTGATCTTTCGCTGGAATATTATATTGCAATAATATTAAAATATCAGTGAAATATAAATATTATATTATATCACAATAATATTAAAATATTAATAAAATAATAGTAATATAAATATTGTATTAGGTTACAATAATATTAAAATATTAATAAAATAATAATATTATATTATATATTACATATAATATAAATTAGTATTACAATTATATAACATTAATATATAATTTATATAATAACGAGAATATTATATTATAACAATGTTATAATATTAATAAAATAGTAATAATATATAAATATTATATTATATTATATTATAGTAATATTAAAATATTAACGAAATAATAGTGATATATAAATATTATATTATGTTACAATAATATCAAAATATTAATAAAATAATAGTAATATATAAAAATTACATTATATTGTAAATATTATATAATAATATTAATAAAATAATAATATTATATTATATATTACATATAATATAAATTACAATTATATGACATTAATGTATAATATATATAATAATGAGAATATTATATTATAATTATAGTATTAAAATATTAATGAAATAATAGTAATATATAAATATTATATTATATTATAATAATATTAAAATATTAATAATATATAAATATTGCATTATAATATTAATAAAATAATAATATAATATTATATATTACATACAATATAAATTAGCATTACAATTTATATGACATTAATAGATAATTTATATAATATTTATAATTAGAATAAAAACTAATCTAAAATGATTGAAATGATCAAGACAAATTACGAGAATTGTTGTATGATTACTGATTTTCACTTTACAGTGACAATTAAATAAATGATTATGATCGTATTCAGTAATCGAAACGATTAGCAAAAGGAGTCAATCACTGCTCGTTACGTGTAAAAGAAATAGAGGAAAACGACAGAAACGCGAATGCTTGATGAAACATTCTTTCTTGTCGTCTTATAGGTGTGTGCCTATCCCTGGCGTGCGCCGCGCGCGTAGATTCGCGAGACAAAACGGCGAGGCACCGATCGTAAAGTACGTTGTCTCGTTTTTTACTAGCCGTCGAACGACGACGTGGTCAGTCTGCAGAAAGGACGAGAGAAAGAGGAGAAAATCTCCTGTGGCGTGTAGCCGAACGTATCGCGGTTTTAAAAAAAGAAATGGGGATAGAAAGGCTGCCGTTTATTTACGATCGGAAAGAGCGAAGGCGCTCTCCCCGAATTCGTGGACATCGGGCGAGCTAAAAAGCGAGCAAAACCGCGTCGTCGGATGCATATCTTATATGCACGGCGCCTCGAAGAAAAAAGGGGAAAAAGGAAAACGGTCGGCTACGAAATTATTTACTACCCGCCGCATCGAGAAATGCTGAATATTTCACTGGGTTCAAAAGGGCTCGCGCCGAGCCTTTAACTCTTGCGTACAGTGGCACACGAAAATATTCCAATCACGCGGTATTAAATAATTTTTCCTAGTGTTTTGCGCTAGCATGTTGCGCGAAACTTGTTGGAGGTTGGTTAAACAGGATTTGTTCGCGATCATGCCACATCACGTGATTTAGAAATTAAATCGGAAATATGTATATGTTAAGTAAAAATATTTGTTAATATTGTAATGAGTGTGTTGAAACGTCGCAATTAAACTATAATGTAATGATCAATACACTGTGATGATTATATTGATCAAGTTTGAAACAAATCTAAATATATACATATAGAAGTTATGATGTATTTAATACTAAAGTACTTAAATAAACATGATCTATCACATCAGTAAATTTCGATATTCGGCGAGATTTTCAATATTTATTATATTATATGTTACAAGTATACATTTATACTGTGTACTAATTTTTTATTTAAATATTTAGTATTATATTTAAATTAGTAATTATATCTAATAGTATATTTAAATATTTAGTAATAGTGATGGTAGTGTATTAAATTTTTTAATTTAAACATTTTAATTATTTTAAATTAGTATTTAATACTTTAATAATTTCGATGTGAGATACTCTAAAAGTAAATGTTCTATTATAAAATTCTATTCAGTTATGATTCGATAAATATTTTATTTATCGTACATTCCTAAATATAGAATGTTCATTGAATATTTATTGAATAGAATTGGGACACTTGTAGGAAACAAGAAGATTGGAAACCTATTTAAAATTTATCTGATTTGAAACTTCAAATAAATAAAGATTTATTAACCTGATTAAATCTTAAGATAGACAAAGAATTCATACGTCAGTATAACAGTGAAGATCCAATCTTCGTGCATGATAACTTCGACCAATCCTGACAATTGTATCATAATTGTGCAATAATTTTTTTTTAATATCGAAAGGAAATTCAAAAATTTTCACACACGATCGTATTAAAATATTTGTATACTGCTCGATCCTTAATAGAGTAATCTCGATTGTTCAAACAGTCGATAATTTCGTACGAAACTCGTATTACTTATACGAGTATATACGTTAAAATTTTAGACCATTTTAATATAATCGATACCTTCATTACGATATTGATATTTTATACATTTATATTAATATTGATATCTTATTATTAATACTGATATATTAATTTTAATATATTATCATATTTATTATATTTTAATATATTATTATTATATTTATTATATTTTAATATATTATTATTATATTTATTATATTTTAACATATCATTGTCGTAGTTATTATATTTTAACATATCACTGTCATATTTATTATATTTTAACATATCACTGTCATATTTATTATATTTTAACACATCACTGTCATATTTATTATATTTTAACATATCACTGTCATATTTATTATATTTTAACATATCATTGTCATAGTTATTATATTTTAACATATCACTGTCATATTTTTTATATTTTAACATATCACTGTCATATTTATTATATTTTAATATATTACTATTATATTTATTATATTAATTTTATTAGTATTGATATAATTAAAATACTAATTTATTAATATATATTACATAATAATAATAAATTATTAATATATATTACATAATAATAATATATTACATAATAATAATAAGTTAATTTATATAAAATATCAATTTATTAATATTTTATACATTCTCGCAACTATCGAAATATTTTCGCGAGCCACTGTACCGTTTTTTATCCCTCCCCTTTTACTCTGTCTCGCGATTTCGTGGGTGAGAAGGATCGCGTTCGATCCACGATTACCGCGTTCAAATTTCTTCACGATGAAAAACAGTTGTCGTCAACAGCCGTTTCTACTCCGTAGATAAGAAATCTTTAGAAGATGTCTTACCTGACCATCGTGCACCTTCTAGCCCCGTTTCCATATCTCTTATTACTCCACCTTACGTAAACCGGCTTACGAAATTACGGCGCGCGGAAAAATTGGATTTACACATAAAGGGCGTGTTTGCATAAAAGATATCGTCGTTTGTAACGTTGGCGGTGTTTCCTGCTGGCAACGTTTAATTACTTGGTTACAGGCCAAGTACGTGGTATGTTTATTTATAATAAAAAGAAATATGAATTGTATTGAATATAATGTAAGTAATATTAATAAATATAATATTATTTAAGTAATAATTAAATATAATAACATTTAAATAATACTTATAAATATAATAATATTTAAATATTAATTATATTATTTAAATAATATTTATAAAATAATTATTACATACATATAAATTTATATAAATTTATATAGTAATATTTGAATTATTGTTAATTTATTAACATATTATTAATATGAAACATTATAATATTATAATATTATTAACATGAAACATTATAATATTATAATATTAATATGAAACATTATGATATTATAATATTATTACTATGAAACGTTATAATATGATTTAAATAATATTTATAAATATAATAATATTTAAATTATTGTTAATTTATTAACATATTGTTAGTTTAAAATTATTAAAAATTATTAATATAATATTTAAATATTACAAATATAAATATAATGAGTTATATGTTATAATTTTACATCACAAGACACTGTACAGGCATTTTACAATTTTACATTATTTATTATGAGTTTATTATGATTATACTACTCATCACGCTGTCAAACCTTGTTGTTACAACTCTCAAAACTTCCAAGGCAGTCGAGACGTTCAAGACACTCTGAAACACTCAAGGCTTGCCGATAATGTTAAATATCAAATCGCGTTTCGAAGCGTATCGGATCCCATCGCTACTTGCAACGATAAAAGCTTCGTTGCCGAAGCAGGCGGCGAGCAATTAAGCAATCGACGAGTTTTCCTTCGCTCTGGAAGATCCTGCACGAAGAAGAGGGCAGCGGAAGGTTCTTTGATTCGGCTCGATGGAATTCCTCGGTCAAATGCTCGTTCGTTTGGGCAACGCCTTGGGAAAAAAAAAAAAAAAAAAACGCACGATATCCGATACCGTGCTGATTGGATCCATCGATCGACTAGCAGCCTCCACGGGTTCATTCCTTAAAGGAAAAAAAAAAAAGGAGAGGAAGATACCGCTCGTTTTTTAGCTAGTTAAACTTTAATTAAACTGCCGCCTACTCTGGAAAGTTCCTCGCATTTTTCGTCCTGTATACATACTTCTACAGATTTTCAAAGCCGATCTCGTCGTCCGACGAGATGTTGCAAGATGACTCCTTCGACCAGTATTTTTCTTTCTTTTTCTATCGTTTTTTTTTTTTATCGTGCGCGGAAAGGCGTGGTATGCACGTTTATGAAAATGACTTGTGTCAACAGATACCGTTTCGAGGAAGAGCGATTCGTTTCAGCGTACACTCGCAAGGGAATCGTGTTAGCACAGCCGTGTTATCGTGGTTTTCTGGTAACGCAGGCTTTGGAGATATTTCCCAAAGGAAACGCGCTGGAACGTAATGTTGTTCGACAGGATATTTCCATTCGATATTCCATCCTTTTCTCATTTCCTATTTAATATAATTATTATGTAATATTTAACTATAAGATATAATTTAAATATTATATATAAATATTATTACACACAAATATAAATTTTATATTGTGTATAATAATAATTATATAATAATTTAAATTTTATATACAAATATTATTAAATATAATTATAAGTATTATATTATATAATATAATCATTATATAATAATTTAAATATTATATGTAAATATTATTACATATAAATATAAATATTATATTGTGTATAATAATAATTATATAATAATTTAAATATTATATACAAATATTATTAAATATAATTATAAGTATTATATTATATAATATAATCATTATATAATAATTT
>NW_025110286.1:69758-108341 GCF_011392965.1 Frieseomelitta varia | reverse complement strand
TTACATATGAATATAAATATTATATGAATATAATAATTATATTATATGATATAATATTTGTATAATAATTTCAATATTATATATAAATATTATTACATATAAATATAAATATAATTGTTATATTATATAATATAATCATTGTATGTTAATTCAAATATTACATAAATATAATAATTCTATTACATAATGTATACATTATATAATAATTTAAATATTATATGTAAATATTATTACATATATATATAAATACAAATATTATATAATATTTAATTATATTTAATTATATTAAATATTATATAACAATTGAAATTATCGAACTCTTCTTTTTATGTTGATTTTTCTTTTTTTTTTTTTTTTAAATATAAAAAAATATAACTTTGCTGCCGGGTTACGCTTCTAGAATAAGTAATTTTTACAAAAAGAAAAAAAATGAAATGAAAAATAGGGAATACTGAAAAGAAAAGAAAATAAAAAATAGGGAATACCGAAAAGAAAAGAAAATAGAAAATAGGGAATATAGTCAGTTTATATGATAAGAAAAGATTTATTGTGTTCCATTGTGTTTTGTTGCAAGGGATTAACACTTTGCGATGCAAATCAGTGATATCGCGTCGATTTCAGCGCAATATTTGTTGAAATGGGTGACATGTACACCGTATGTAGACGGTATCGGTCGCAATAAAGACATCGGCTGAATTCTGTGTCGCACGTATAATTCATGTTTTACGAGTGCAATGGCATTCCCAGCTCGGTTACAAATGCACAACGGGCATGCATAACGAGTATACAGTCCGATGCGAGCCACGCTCTCTGTGGGAAACGCTCGGCCCTCCTTTCATCTGTTACAAACTATATCGCTATACCGTTGTATCGGTTAATACGGATGAACGTTCTTACCTTATTCGAGTTGCAACAAGTTTCTACTTACTGGTACAAGTATCCATATTTTCTTTTTCGTTTTTTCTTCTCTGTTTTTTCTCCCTTTTTACGCGCTAGCAGTGATAAGAAACTCAATCTCATTGCAATATCCTTTTCCTTGTTTTAATAATTGTTGTTGGCGTCTGTTGATCTTGTTGGACGAGTAAAATGTTTCAGAATGTTGCTTTGTAGATATATAATTGGATTATATTTTGTATTATTATTGGTATTATTATTGGATTATATTTTGTATTATTATTGGTATTATTATTGGTATTATATTACGTATTATTATATAATTATATTATATATTAATAATATTATTAATATATACAATATTATATATAAACAATATTATTAATATATAATATATTATATATTAAAATATAATTGTATTATATTATATATATTATATTTTATATTAATAATATTATATTATGTATGAACATATAATTATATTATATTATATATATTATATTTTATATTAATAATATTATATTATATATTATAATTATAATATATTATATTATATATTATCGGTATTATTATATCTTATTTACGATTAGCGTAATAGTATTTTGCTAATGCAGCTAGTATTTTGTTGTAGTGAGTAAAGAGACAAGAATTTTAAAAGGTTTTATTTTCAGTTCCAAATTAACGCTTTGCATTTTAATAATTGTTAGAATAAATAGAATTTTAATCTTAGTTTGTGCCAAAGGCATCGCCATTATTTTTTAATAATATTCTAATTTTTATTAGATCGATGCATAATAAATGTTGCTTCTTTTTTTCTGAGATGAAATTTTAATAGTTCCTTCACATCATGTACTTAATCAAAATAATTTCATCAATTTTTCCGACGATCAACTAATTTAATTAATTTAAATTTTTAGAATTATCAATTTTACAATTGAAATGTTCTTGGAATAAAATTGTTTCTCGTGAATAATTGACCAGTTGAAGTAGTAAATTTATGTTTCCAGCAATTGTCATGACAGTCTGCTTGATGTAAGAATAATATTCTGTTTTGAAATTTAATTTTCTTATTATAAATTTTCGTGAAATTGAATATACTTGTTTCGTTATCAATCGACGATAGAATAAAATTTAGTGTTAGTACATCGTTAAATTCGAACTCTAAATAAACACCGCTACTCTAATACACACACATTCATTCATTTTATATTCAAATTTTTTACATTCAGTGATCGGTAATTTTACAAATTTTGATAGCCAAATGAAAAACGAAATTAACCTTCCTAGTATCTTACAATCTTTTTTACATCCTTCCTAGAACAGCTATTTAAAACTACACAGCGTTGCTCGCGCTATATATAGAAACAGGACGTGTAAAAAACGCTAAACATACATATTACTTTTTAGTAAAAAACATTTTCTGTTGCAAAAACTTATTTTGTAAAAATAACACCTTATTACGAAAAGTCATGTTGACTGATATTTAGTTTTATATCGATTAATTTAACAAATAGACCAATATTTTTTTATTTTTTACTTGAAAATATCGTGAATTTATTATCCACTTTCATAAGATTTGTATTTTTGTAAATTCATCACGTTATTTCTTTTTTTGTGTTTATTTCATGCGAGAATACTTTTTAGCCATTATGTGGTATAAAAATCAGAAATTTAACAAAATTGGACTTTTGTGCAACTTTCATTTGTTGCAAATGGAAAATAAATACTTTTACTAGTTATTTTTAATTGTGTTTACTAGTAATTTATACTAATTTTTTTGAAAATAATATCGTAATGTAATATAATCATACATCGTGTAATAATATTATACATTATAATATTATTTAACTACATTAATATTATTATAATATTATTTAACTACATTATAATATAATATTATTATAATATTATACACTAACATATTTTGAGAATAGTATCGTAATGTAATATAATTATATATCGTGTAATAATATTATACATTATAATATTATTTAACTACATTAATGTTACTATAATATTATTAACATAATTAATATAATACTATAATAATATAATTAATATATTTAATATAATACTATAATATTAATATAATTATTAATACTATAATATTAATATAATTAATATAATACTATAATATTATTTACATTATGATATAATATTATTATAATATTATACACTAATAATAATAAATAATATTAAAATTTATATACACTGTGCAATAATATTATACACTAATATTAAAAATAATATTATTTAGCTATATAGTATAATATTAGATACTTCACTACTATTTATAGGTAATTAGAACAGTTAGTTTATCAGATAGTTTGCTACAATTAATAATTCAATTTACTGAAATACAATACGTTGATGAGTTTTACAAAAATGTTTCCAATATCTTACACTACCAAGTTGAAACTGAATCGAAGTATTTGCAGCAAAAAAAAAAAAAAAAAAAAAAAACCGCGGTATATCCATCCTATCATTGCAACAGATTTAAAATGAAAATTATAGAAAATCTTCCGCAGCCACACAAAAAAAATTTCTTCCTCGAAGACGCGCGATCGACCGAACTTATTTTTCTTTCATCGATCAGTCTTTCTCTCTGACGTCGAAACACTTCTGCAGGATTATTTTCAAATCCGGCGGGATGTCATCAGAAATCATCTCGAACCATCGTCGTCGACTCGATTTTTCGAAGACAGGTGGAGCAGGGAGGCGACGCTTGTCCCTTGGTGTGCGCGTACAAGGTGGAGGAATGCAAAAGTCAGCACCGGGACTCGCGCTCGCTGTTTACCGATCTTAATTAGGGACAAAACGAAAGGGTTGGGAAAGAAAGCGGTGGGGTCCGCGCAAGTTGACAAGAATCGGCTTTTCGAATGACCGGCTTCGTGCGTCTTCGGCGGTTGTCGACGCTCTTCGTGCCACTCTTAACTCGTGCACCCGCTGCCGCCACTCAGTCGTTGACGCGCGCTCGTTTGGTTTGCTTCGGGTATTAATGGTGCTTCAACATCCACGAGAGAGCTTGACGGTCCAGGTCCAATACAAAGGAGCTTGTGCTTGACCTGCATTCCATTCAGAAAGAAATAACCATCGCGGCATGCGCTCGATCACGAGGTAAGACGAAGATGGACACTTTTTTCTCTTTCTTTTCTTTTCTTTTTTTCTTTGGAAGAAACGACGTCATTCAAAGTGTAGCCCCTGTCAGGATTTCCTTTGGAATAAAAAAAAAAAAAAAAAACGACGTTCGAACGTGGCAAGTGTTCGCCACCTCCTGCCTCGATCTTCGACATTTCCTTCAAACCTGTTTCTCTCTTTTCATCGTTAGTCTCGGTTCAATCGTGGCCCGGCGTTGTCAAACAGCGTTGACTGCAAGTTCATTCATTCGGCAGACGGCCGAAGGGAGGAGCAGGAAATATCGAAAATCCATAACGCTCGGGCGCTAGCGTAATAAATCTCCTCGCTCCTGCTGTAACCAATTGTCGATCTCTCGCCGAGTTTGTTCGTTTCACTATTGTCGAAATATTGATTGCCTCGTCCGGTGTCGTGTCCCACCTCCCCTCGAGGATCCTCCTTGAGGAGGATCCCCGAGGAACGGAAGGAAGCAACGGTGGCTAAATGTACAGATATCTTCGTCGAATCGAATTTGTCTCTCGCGTATCGCCACGAGAAACGGCGCCGTGGCCTCTGTCGTCCCAAGCCTCGGTCAATATTGACTCTGGCTCGAGCCAAAGCCCATCGTAATAAATTATTGACTTCGTGGAAGCCGGGCCAGCGTGCACGGAGAACGTCCTGCACAGTTAATTGTCCTCGGCCGTTTCCTTTCGATACTGAAAATACCCCGAATAGAAATGATAGGGAAATTGCACGCCGTAAATCATTTTTACGGCGTGGATTATCGTCGCTCGCGACACGACAACATTGATAGCACCAGGGGATCGATTGGATTGGGGAAAAAGTGGGCGCGGAGTTATCCTGGCAATATGTTTCCAGTTTGATGTACCCTATCTTTTGAAGAAGAAAAAAAAAAAAAAAACATTAATTGGCTCGGCGAGCCAAGTTGAATCAGAGGTACTGTTGTTAAAGTTTCACTTCTCTTTGGACAGGGCGATCTATTAATTTAGGTTATTGTGTTCGCGTTTTGATACTTGAGTGTAGTTGAGTACTTTGATTGAGCTACTTGGAATTCTTTATTGTTGATACACACAGTCTTATTTTATGCACAGATAGAAATTATGTTCGCGAGACTTTCTCTATGATTGATAATAAATTTGTGGCAAGTTTTCGAAATTTAAGTTCAATTCAGTCGGAGAACATTTGAAACGTGAATTCTTTATGTAAACGCATGTTTCGTGATATGATACAGTATGACATAACTAAAAGAATCGTATCGTTGAAATATTGTTCCACGTATTAAATTTCTGTCTTTATATTGATTTTTGTACAGTCTGTGCAATTTAACAGATGGTTGCATGTAATATTTAGTAAATTATTTAGATATTTTTTTTTGGTAATGGGATAATAGACAAAGTAAAATTTGCAAAATATGATCAAAAAGACATGATTATTAAAAGAAGTTTCCATGATTATTATCAAATTTAAATATTTATCCATTTATAAATATCTAAAAATATCTAGAGTACGTATAGTATCAAAATATTGAAAATCTACAGAACATCTCTACTCATTTCTCATAGTCTTTTAACTAAAAAAAAAAAGACACAATTTTGTGCAAATATCAATAGAAATTAAATATCAAGTTTAACCCGTTGCGCTGGCAAACTGATTGCGGACCATAACGAGCGACCGCACCGTACACAATAATTCGTCGCTTTTTTTTGTTTCCTTTTCAACTCGTACATCTAACACTGGATAGAAACTATTAAGAAGTAATAAACATATCACTCGTTTTGCCTGTGTTACATTTAAACATACTCGAAACTAAGAAACTGTGGCAATTTTTTAAATCCTCGACTTGCACGTCATTCCAGCGCAAAGAGGTCAAATCGCTGTCTAGTATATTCTAGACAATTAGTATCAGTATCCAAATCAACAGACGTAACGTTCTCGATCGTTCGTTTCCAACAGTGTTAATCGACTCGACTCGTCGATAAAAATTCCAAACGCGTTCGATTTTGTTGGCAATCGACGAGACGAGGTAGTTGGATTTTCATAAGCGTGCCGTAATTTAACGTCCGTTCTGAAAGGTGTAAGCGCACTGTGCACTTCTTTCTTTTCTGTTTGGTTCGTCGGCACTCGATACACGATTCGGAGGGGTCGCCCACGCAACGAGACACGTACGTGCACACGAGGCATACGTATACTAACCACTATCGCTATATTATGCTTCTCGGTTCTCTCGCTCTGTGTGTGCCAGCGATTTACGGTAAGGGCACCGTCTGCTTTGTGTGTTAGTCACCGACCACGGGGGGTGAAAGAGACTGGCAGGACTCGGTTCTACAGCAGGGGAAAGAAAGAAAGGAAAAAAGAAAAGTGAGACGCGAGAGAAAGAAGAAAAGACGTGGAGCACACGCGTAGACGATCGAACGCGTTTAGCAGGCTCGTCGCGGATCGGTTTTTCATTATCTACAATGGCGTGTAACTCTCGTAGCAAGTGACCGGTTGCAAGATTTCACACGTGTATTTTCGTATCACGAATTACGAATCGTATCGTTGGATGTGGCAAAAGTCTAAATTATAAATTATATTGAAAGAAAAGAGAATTATATAAATTGTATAAATTATATTTAAAATGCTAAAATGTCCCTTGTGGGACATTGGTCTTTAAATTTTGGAGTCGACTCGTTTTCTTCAAATGAGTGAAAGTAAGTAAGTTTGTTTCTTGAGAACACCGATCTTGTACTTATGTCAAAAAAAAAAAAAAACGGAATTTCCATAATTCCACAAATAATACCAATTTATTGATTAATAATTTTTTTATTACGTTTATAAATATTTATAATAATTTTATTTACTTTAAATTCGTATTTTATTGAAATTAAAGGTAAATAAATTTATATTAAAAAAGTTTATATTAAAATATAAAATTATATAATAAATTTATGTTAAAAAAGACATTAAAGTGAAAGAAACGATAACTTTATAGTACAGTAGAGTATGTTTTACGAGAAAGTTATTTAAAACACTAAAAATGGGCTGTTTTACATCTGTAAAATGTCTAACAAAAATTATAAATTAGTAATTTTGACCATTTTGGTAATTCTAAGTAGTTAAAAAATTGGAGTTGATTAGTTTGAATTCTGAATGTATATGTTCTATTTCGAAACTGCTTATAATATTAAATATTAACTTATAATATTATAATATTAAAAAATTTAATAGTTTGATTAACATATTCTGTGTAAGACATTAGTATAAAAAAAATTAAAGTTAATACAGTGTCGTTGCTCTTTCTATATTCATGACAATATTATTTCCATGTTACACACGTGTCGTTTACGCGAATTAGAATCTCCATTTTTATTAGCAGAACCACACGATTATAGGTATATTGCGTATATATCGTTAGAAATATAAGATCTGACGATGATTATGCTTCAATGATGGGAACTGTGAGATTGAAATCTTGCGATCCTCGATAACTGTATACGATACATCACGAGAAATCTCAATATGTCAAATTACATAGCGTCACGATTGCAAAATTCCAACGATAATGCAAATGGCATCTCCGATTGGCTATTCGTGCTTTATTAATGTCTCATTAAATCAATACTTGCAATAAACATCTCGCAATTTCCATATACATGTTCAAATTGATTCCAAATTTTATCAATATAATCGTGACACGTAGTTGTGTCTTATTACATCACTAATGAAAAATCAAAATTTTGTGCAACACACGCAACACGATATGACAAATGTTTAAATATACGTATATACAAATACCGATTTCAACTTTTGACTAGAGATTTTGAATTTTATTATTAATACAAAATAAATATATAGAGTAGAGAATAAGTCCAAGTACAAAGTATTATAAAGTTCTTCTATCTTTTCTTCTTTTTTTTTTTTTTTTTCACTTTACGTCCGATGGAAATTTTTACCCTTCAATCGTCGATAGTTTTAGTGTTAAACTTTCTTTTATCCGCTGTATATTATTCGCTGACAATCTTCACTCCCACGACTTTTAACATCTCTCATCGTTCATCGTTGCAACGATTGAACAATAGATTCATCAGTTTTTACTCACGGCGATTTTCTTAATCACCCTCAACCAATCTCCTTAGCCGACTGAATCGATTTCAAGGCTATCATTCCGAGAAGCATAGCTGCCCGTTTGGTAATTGATTGAGGCAAAAAAAAAAAAAAAAAAAACGTGGATAGATGATTGCTGTTAAAAATAAGGATCGTCGAGCTGTTGCCAACAAACACGACGGTGTTTGTCCTGCTCTGCATGTAATTACTTGTTCCCCACCTATGTCGATCAGGATCGATCACGAGCAGGATACACTTGAATCGAACGTGCAATTATCAGTTGATCGAGAGAGAGAGAGAGAGAGAGAGAGCGCTGTGAAGTATGATTGTTACCTTTGCGTTCGTGGTAGTCGCCTTTCGAATTTGAGAATCGTTCGATAAAGAATTCGTAAGGACATTTGTGGGACTCTAAATCCTTTCACTATGAAAATTTGTAATTGTTTGTAATTAATATTACACGTGATTATTAACGTGAGTATTAACGTTGTAATAAATTACGTCGACCAACTAATGACGTATAGCCATTAATTGTAAAACTGTGTTACTTTTCTGTGCTTGAAAATGATCATTAAAAAGGGGTGGTATGCTTTTTCATATTGGATGCAAACGAATATTTATCATACTTAATTGAAAATTATTATACAAGTCGAGGAAGGGTTTTTATGGTTTTATGGTTTGACTGGAAATTATTGTTTAAGTTGAGAAGATTTTTTATGGTTTTTTTTTAATAAGAGTGAATAAACAAAATGAAGTTTGGCAATTCTTGATACAAAACTTCAAATAGTGTTTAAATAAATTTCGCCAAGAACGAACTTGGAGCACGTGTATATCTGATAAATTTCCAAATTTAATTTTATTGAAAATGAATTGGTCTTTATTTTATATTTTCAAGTTGTTTTTGCATGTATATACATAAATACAAATCCAATCAATGAATCTCGCGTATTTACTAAAATTTCATTAAAACAGATACTAAAACTGTTGTTCGATGCTCTGCTGCATCGAATAAACTTTTCGATATTATTCGCTCCGACGTTCATTTAATTCTCTGTAAAATCGTGTAACGCGAAACTCGCTCATCCGTATATTCACATTTAAATTATTTTGTCTGCTGCCTCGCTGTTGTATAATATTTCATCAATGTACTGTTTCAAAAATAATTTGCTTATAGTAATAAAATTAAATATAATTATAATTCAATATTTATTGATATAATTATCATATAATATTAAAATTAAGTATAATTATATCATATATTAAATTAGTATTTTTAATTTTATTAATATTTATTAATATTTTGTTTCATTAAAAAAAAAAAAAAAAAAAAATAGGTGGACTAACTTCCGGTTCACTCTATATTCCGTGCAATTTCCCATAAATGCATGCGATTAATCCGCACTGTCTGATTAATAACCTTCCTCTCGTTTCTCAATAAAATTCTGGCCAACGGGCGACCACGGGATCCTCGTACATATTTAACAAAGGAAGAAAAAGAGAAAACGATACGGTGAACGTAGATGTAACTACAATCTTCGAAACACGAACGTAGTACATACATACGTGTTTGCTGGTAGAGTACTGCGAGACCATTTCCAGGCGGCAGATCTATTTGTCGAGAGACCCTCGCTTCCATTCGTACAGGAACGACGAGAAAGCATCCAGACGAGAAAAAGAGAGAGAACTTTAGGGTGGCAGAGTTGGATTGGGACACGCGATATATTACGCTCTCGGCACGTACGTGCTGACTGCTACGTACATAAGTAGACACGGGCATAAATAGCAGCGTGCGATGCGTGTGCAAACGACCTGTGCAAACGACGTCGTCGTCGTCGTCGTCGTCGTCGAACGAAACGAGAAAGTATCGGGAAAGGGAATAATACATCGAGAGAGAGAGAGAGAGAGAGACTCGCGAATAACGCGAGCATACACGTTTTAACCACTTGCGCCCACAACTGCTTCGCGGACCATAACGAGTGACCAAACCGATAATTCGTCGCTTTCTTTTTGAACACGTCGGTATATCATTGGATAGAAATGATTGAGAAGTAATAAACTTATTATTTGTTTTGTCTATTTTGTTTTACTTAAATATATAATTTTACTTATTATAACATTTTATGCTATAATATATAATATATGATATGTTATAACATAACCTACGTTGTGCCTAATATAACCTATATTCTAGTTAAATACATTGGCATTTAGTGTGTTTATCGTTAAATTATATTACAGATTAAAGCTGTATTAACTTTTGAATAAAATAAAATTTTCCACAGCGACAGATAAACGACATTACTTGTAGGTATCCTTAACCACTTGCGCTGTCAATTGATTGCGGACCATAACGAGTGACTGAACCGTATACGATAATTCGTCGCTTTCTTTTTGAACACGTCGGTATAGCATTGGATAGAAATGATTGAGAAGTAATAAACTTATTATTTGTTTTGTCTATTTTGTTTTACTTAAATATATAATTTTACTTATTATAACATGTTATGCTACAATATATAATATATGATATGTTATAACATAACCTACGTTGTGCCTAATATAACCTATATTCTAGTTAAATACATTGGCATTTAGTGTGTTTATTGTTAAATTATATTACAGATTAAAGCTGTATTAACTTTTGAATAAAATAAAATTTTCCACAGTGACAGAAAACGACATTACTTGTATCCTTAACCACTTGCGCTGTCAATTGATTGCGGACCATAACGAGTGACTAAACCGTATACGATAATTCGTCGCTTTCTTTTTGAACACGTCGGTATAGCATTGGATAGAAATGATTGAGAAGTAATAAACTTATTATTTGTTTTGTCTATTTTGTTTTACTTAAATATATAATTTTACTTATTATAACATTTTATGCTATAATATATAATATATGATATGTTATAACATAACCTACGTTGTGCCTAATATAACCTATATTCTAGTTAAATACATTGGCATTTAGTGTGTTTATCGTTAAATTATATTACAGATTAAAGCCGTATTAAGTTTTGAATAAAATAAAATTTTCCACAGCGACAGAAAACGACATTACTTGCGCTGGCAACTGATTGCGGACCATAACGAGTGACCAAACCGTATACGATAATTCGTCGCTTTCTTTTTCTTTCAAACTCGTCGGTATGATATCACTGGATAGAAATTCCTAAGAAATAATAAATTTATTATTAATTTATTATTTTGCCTTGATTATATTTCAATATACTTAAAACTGAGAAAATATTGCAATTTTGGGAGAAAAAGATCCAGCGCAAGAGGTTAACGATTTCTGATGTTTCTAATTCTTCTATTTCATTCAACTAAGACCTTCCTGGTCTGAGAGAAGAGTCGAAGGAGCGCGAAGAGGTTCCTCTCGAGGCTGTAAACGGCCTTTAGTGGCAAGTGGTCTCACCCTTCGATTCTAGGAAACCTCTCTCTCTCTCTCTCTCTCTTTCTCTTTCTCTCTTCTCCTTGCCGATTCTTTTCCACAAGGGCAGTGTCAACCGGCGCGGTACGTGCGCAGCTTCTTCACCTCGGCTATTGGCATGGCGAGGAAACGTTTCGTTTCCCTCTCGGTTTAACAGCCCGATGCAACGGCGGCACGATTTACTCTGCCGTTTGTTCACCGTTTTAGTTTTATTTCTCCAGTTGAGTATAGTTTTCAACACTTGCGTTGGGGATGACTGCAGTGCCGGTTGAGAGTTTAAGACGAAATACATGAGATCCTCTAACGTTGGTTAGCGGTTTTTTTTTAAATTAAGTTAAATTAAGCGGTTAGTTTTTTAAATATATTTTGTGCAGAACGCTATGTAGTTGAAAATTTATAAATATGAAATGCAAATGCAGTAGAAGGTGTGTGCGAAAATTAACTGAAAATGTAGAATGTAATTTTTTCATCTTGCACTTTGTCGACAGAAGGTTATTATATGGAAATGTGTCTATTAATAAATTAATATTAATTAAATATGAAATACAAACGTGGTAAAAGTGTATTCAAACTTCTAAATGGTACTACGTGCGCGAAAATAAACTGTACAATTGTTTCGTATTCACGCTTTGTTAATGGCTGAAGATTATTCTATGAAAATTTTTAAATGAAGTTTTTTCGTATCGAGAATGTCGACTATGAACAGTTCTTAAATACACTCGAATTAGATTAATTCTAGATTAGACAACAGTGAATAAGTATTAATTCTAGATTAGACAACAGTATATTGAATTAGGTTAATTCTGGCTTGGACAGGAGGAGAATTCTATGAAAATAAGTAAATTTTCTCGTTCTCGAGAAGATCAACTTTGAATATTTCTTAATTGAATTGGATCGGACATTATTATCTTGAATAATCAACCTAAGATTATTCTATACGATACGATATCTCGCTCTTGAGAAAATCGACTTCGGTTAGACTAACCTGCTACAATTTTGCAATCTTGCTCTTATTTTAGTAAAGGAAAAGAGATTTTAAACGTAAAATTGAAACTAAAAATCGTGCGTAGCAATGAAACTTCATTTAAGTGCATTTCGTTCAAACAGAATTTTTTTATTTATTATCGTAAACAATTTTTTTATTTATTTAGTTTAATTTAATTTTATTTATTATCGTAAAAAAAAAAACTGATTTCAGATTAGCTAGGAACGAATAATATAAAATAGAAGATTATTCCAATTCAAGATAACACGCACAAAATATTTTCGTGAAACGATTAACTCCCTGTAATTTATTAAACACATACGTATCAGTGTAACAATTGACTACTAAAACTGAAAATTTATTTGAACACTGATTAATCATTAGGTATATACATACGTACGTTCGAGTAGGTCGTCGTTGATTCAACGTCATGCGTTTCATGATGAGTGATTGCACGAGAAATATCTTGACAGGCAGACACGTTAAGTACATACACTCGAGATTGAAGTATACATAGAAGTGAAGGTTACAAAGTCTTGTCTTTGAGAGAAATTAGACACCTCAGTCGTTCTGCGATAGTGCTCACTTCCCTCTTTCCCATGAACCCGAGTCAAGCAGTGATTAGTGCCAATTAGCGTAAAGTAAACCGGCAGTGTACGCTCCGAAACAACGCGAGAAAACAGTGCAAATAGAAAAAGAAAAATCTTTCGCTACGAGACGAGTCCGCGTATAACAGTCCGGAGTTGCAATTCTTGCTAATTCAGAGCGACTGTAATAGTTGTATCCATTACTAGGATTATCTCTGTTTTTTTTTTAAAATATTCGCCGCTGTTGAAAGAACGTCAATAAAAAATAATGCGTTGCACGTTATAAATAATTTATATGTAATTCAATAATTCACGAAGAAATCAATTAAAGTAATAATAAATGTTTCAATATTCGAATGTTTTATAATTATATTATATTATTATATAAATTATATATTATATTATATTATATTCTTATATAAATTATATATTATATTATATTATTATATAAATTATATATATTATATTATATTCTTATATAAATTATATATCATATTATATTATATTATTACATAAATTTTATATATATATATATTATTATATATATTATATTATATTCTTATATAAATTATATATCATACTATATTATATTATCATATAAATTATATATCATGTTATATTATATTTTTATATAAATTATATATCATATTATATTATATCATTATATAACTTACATAATTATTCACGTGTGGTATCAATCAATTAATCGATATCGGTCACCTTCTTCAAAATATAGAAACGAACATCATAAATTTGCATAAAAATTCGCCATCTACCGATCGAACATGTTCGCACGATTATTCAAAGTTCGAAACACCATTCCCTCCGATTCGCGTAATTTTGTCATTAACCGTGAAAGTAAGCAAGGCCGTATTCGGAGAATTCCAGAAACTTCTTCCATCCAGGCTGTGTAGTTACGGTATACAGCATCCTTCGGCGAATATAGTGACATAATAGGCAAACGTCCAGGCCGATGCACCGTTACGCAGAATGGTGCTGAGGTCAAAGTGCCGGCACTGGTTGGTAGGGAAGAAGTATAGCGGAGTCTGCGACGCGTTGCGAGTGCATCGGATATGCTCGTTCGGTTGGGTTCGCTCGTGAATATTTGACGAACCGAGATATCGCGAGATACGTACATACGTACATACGTACGTGTGTTACTGTCGTCCGTACAAAATTTCACGCCGGAGGAACGATGGTGAGAGATCATATATATATATATATATCTCCAGCGAATCGTGAAATTGTACTCGCCGCGTGCGCGAATATATACGAGTACAAAGTTAATTTGAACAGCGGCAAACGTTCGTTCTGTATGGTAAAGCGTGGCAAAGAAAAAAAAAAAAAAGAAAAAGAGGGAAGCGGGATGGACGGTAGAAGGCCGGTCGTTCGTGCCCATTTAATTTCAGTTATAATTCTAGCGAAACGTTCGGGGGTAATTGCGATCCGTTTCCGCCAACAAGAAACCTAAATGAAAAATTAGCGCTTCTCAGAGCGTTCAGTAAACAACGAATTCCCCGGCGTTCTTGAGAGTTTCACTCTCAACACGGAGTAGAACGTTGGTAGTTTGATATTACGTTGATGTTACGAGACGATACGATGATCTTTTTTTATGTGTTATATATATATACATAGAAAATAATCTTATAAAAATAGAATTTAATTTAATTAAATTTCTTGTATAATTAATTATATAATAAATTATATATATTATATAATTAATTATTATAAAAATAATTGTAATATAATAATTATGTTGTGCATTAATATAACATAATATAATTATATATTATATATTATAATATAATAATGTAATAGTTATATTATATAATAATGATAATAATAATAAATTATATATATTATATAATTAATTATTACAAAAATAATTATAATATAATAATTATGTTGTGCATTAATATAATATAATTATATATTATATGATTATATTATATTAATTATATATTGTAATACAATATATTATATTATATAATAATGATATATATACAACTTATTATATAATTATTATTTTAATATATATAATATATTTAATATATATATTTAATATATATAATTTATTATTTTATTTATATATATAATATATTTATTTTATATATTATTTTCTAATATATTTATTTTCGAGTATTTAATATTATTATATAATTGAAAGAATCGAGTTCAAAAGTCTCTATTTTGGTTATTCTCTATATTTTTGCATTCTACGCGCATGTTGTTGATTATTCGAAAAGTCTCTCAAACAAATGCATGAACATCCGCAGCCTAAATACGTGTTATTATTGCAGAAAGTCTGCAATTGAAATTTAGCAGAAAGTTTCTCGTTTTTTCGCTTGTTTATTCGCCATCATCTGTTAATCTATTTATAATTGCAAGCGACACATCTAAGTTAATCCGATTTCAAACAATTATTTGCCATTTCTCGAAACTCCTTCGGATTATTCTCGTAGCTTGCATTGTATCTTCACTCTGACTTGATTTCGAAATTGCGTTGAATAACGCGCAGCATACACCCGACAGCGAAACCCGTTTCCATTGACGCTGGAGTTTCAATCTTGGCCATTGACACTGACCTAATAAGGGTTAAATGGATTGTTCCTGAATGTCCATTGAACGCAGCACGCGTCTCCATTGGGGTGTTTGCTATGTATGCACGCATTTAAATCGCAGTGCACGTTGGCGTTATCACTGACAGGGGGAGGAGAACGTGTTGCATATCCCCCGAGAGGAGGATATTTGTCACCGCTGTTAACGATTGATCGATAAATTTCTGTCGTCGACAAATATAATTATTATTATATGTTATTATCTTACAATAATTCCTCCACAATGTATCTCGGCAATGAAATTGTAATTATACGAAGTTTCGAGAAGTTGTAAATAAATTTTTATGCAAGTTCATATTTATAGCTGGAAAATGCACGATATTATAAACATGTAAAATAAAGATATGTATGAAAGTATGTATAATGTATACTAAAATATTATATTACATATTAACTATAATGTAACATTATATGTAATACTACAATATATGTATAATATCTACTATGATATTATATTACATATTATCATAATATAATATTATATATATTAATGTACGATATAATATTACATATTGTCATAATGTTATATTACATATAATATATGATATTATCTATTATATTACATATAACATTATATGATATTACTATGATATTATATTATACATATATGATATTATCTATTATATTACATATAATATTATATATTATTATGATATTGTATTACATATTATCATAATATCATAATATATATTAATATACGATATAATATTACATATTATCATAATATTATATTACATATAATATTATATGATTTTATATGTTATAGTATATATAATATTATATGATGTTATCTATTATATTATATATAATATTATATGATGGTATCTATTATATTACATATAATATTATATGATATTACTATGATATTATATTACATATTATCATAATATAATATTTTATATATTAATATACGATATAATATTACATATTATCATAATATTATATTACATATAATATTATATGATAATACTATGATATTATATTACACACATATGATATTATCTATTATATTACATATAATATTATATGATATTACTATGATATTATATTACACATATATGATATTATCTATTATATTACATATAATATTATATGATATTACTATGGTATTATACTACATATTATCATAATGTAATATTATATATATTAATATACGATATAATGTTACATATTATCATAATATTATATTACATATAATATTTTATGATATTATCTATTATAGTGCATATAATTTTATATGATATTACTATGATATTATATTACACATATATGATATTATCTATTATATTACATATAATATTATATGATATTATCATATAATGTTATATTACATATTATTATAATGTAATATTATATATATTAATATACGATATAATATTGTATCATGTTATAATTTTTCTATATTGTATATTTCATGCATTTTCCTGCGTTATGTACATTCTATGAATTCCGCAATTAAATTATGTAAACTATTCTACAATAATTTCGTCTGTTTGGAATTAAAACTTTTATCATTATGTGGCTCATCGAGGGAGTTGCGCGCGGTTCCCACTGGGAATGGAAAATTATAAATTCACGCGGCGTCGGTAGTCACGGCAATCGGCTTCTTCCTTTTCACTTACTGCTACGCAGTTACTTTTACGCATAATCGGCCATGGACGGCATCCTTTTCATTACTCCGTCACGGACCATCGTAAAAAGGGATAAACTCTCGGTCCGTGGTTCACCGCACTTAACACGCCTCTTAACCTGGCGTTAAGAACAGGCGGAAAGATCGTGCTATTTTTTCGCGTGCAGATCGTAAAATCTAATGAACTTTCGGAGGTTAAATTTATCATTAACCACTCTTAGATGGCTTCTATTACCTTCTATTATTGTAAGTTACGTAGATATTAACCCCTTGAGCTGGAACGACGTCGGAGAATTTTTTGTCCCAAAATTGCAATATTCCCTCAGTTTTAAGTATATTCAAGTATCATCCAATGCAGAACAAATTTATTACTTTTCAATAATTTCTATCAAGTGATATCGTACCGGCGAGTTCAAAAAGAGAGGAATTATTTTATACGATTTGGTCGCTCGTTATGGTCCGCAATTAACTGCCAGCGCAAGTGGGGTTGAGCACGCACGCTTCTGTGTATTTCTACGTTACTAAGATACAATTAAAATGAATATCTCTAGTTGAATCTCAGTATACGTATACACCTAATCTCCATTCGTCTCTTATTTTTCCCAATTGAATTTGTTCGAAGAAAAGTAAAAAGAGGCGGAAGATTTATATTTTATAGAATTTTCCAATATCGTTAACACCTTCGAGAAACACGAGACGTACGTATATATATTCTCTAAAATTTAGGTTGATCGAACTCATGGATGTGTTAGACAGTGACGTTGATTAAGTTAAATGGAGCTTTAATTTGAGAATTGGAATTGAAATCGGTGTCGGAGCGAAATTTTATTATTTCCCGTCGTTACGTTATCCAACTATATATTTCTGCAAATTTCTCTGTAAACCTAATTAAACAGAAAGCTACGCGCTTCACACAACTTTTGAAATTGAAAACAGACGCTCGAGAAGAAAGATTGTTTCACAGACTAGATGGATATCGTAGAAAACCACCGCACTTTGGACATATTTATATTTTTTTCCGTTCCGTGCAATTTTGCGCTCTAAAATCCCTCTTCCTCCCCCCTGTAAATGCGTGAAAATCCGCAGTCTAGACGAGAAGAGGATGCTTTTCCACGGGAATTTACGATGGCCGCGCGCGTGACCAGCATCGGTTCGCCTCTTTATCCGTCGATCCCATCCCCAGCATCGTGTAAATCACGTTTCTTCCGCGACAGCCACTTGCAATTGGGTGGTTTCGCACGAGAGGGTAGGCGCACTCTAGGGGGAGAACGAAGGGGAACAATGCCAGAAGTACTCCTCAAAACAATTGATTGTCCTAGAGGCAATCGCTGCGGATATTCGAGGTTAGTGGAATGAATGTTCCGCCTGCTGTGAACGATACGCGTCCTGTGTTGATTCAGTCAACTTGAGCTGGTTTCATGGTTGTATGATAGCGTTTAAGTGAATTGCACGATAATCATTTAGAAGAGTTGCTCCGTCCTTTTTGTTCTTTTTTGTATCGTGTATGGGTGTGATATTGTATTATGTTTGTAGTGTAGTTTTCAGTAACAGTTTTCACTATTAGATTCACTGTAGATTTTTATTCATTTGAGGGGGAATTTAAAGATACTAGATAGATGAGGACATGATGTGATATGTAATGTATAATACGTGATATAATATAATATTTAAATGTATAACGCATGATATAATATAAAATGTATAACACATGATTTTTATATAATATAAAATGTATAACACATAATATAATAATTTATTTGTCATAGAATATATATAGAATATGTATATAGAATATATGAACAGAATTATATATCGTGTAATATATAAATAGAATGTAGGTTCATGTATCAAAAAGGTAGTATACATTGAATGATATAATAATTGAATTATAATGTAATAATTATATGATATATTAACTGTCTGTTAAGTGATTTAAAAATATGTGAGAGGGTTGTTTTTTTTGCAATAAATATTATATGCAGCAGTTAGAAAAATACAATTCGATTCTCTCTAAAATATAATCTAAAATATAAATAGTATAATTTACAAATATAATCAAACTATATAATCAAACTATATAATAGTGTAATTTGCAAATATAATCAAACTAAAATATAAATAGTACAATTTACAAAATATAATATACTTATAATAGTATACAAATATAAGTACAATTTACAAAATATAATATACTTATAATATAGTACAATTTACAAATATACTTATAACAGTATAATTTATAAAATATAATATACTTATAATAGTAATTTACAAATATAATCAAACTAAAATATAAATAATATAATTTACAAAATATAATATACTTATAATAGTATAATTTGCAAATATAGTCAAGCTAAAATATAAATAGTATAATTTACAAAATATAATATACTTATAATAGTATAATTTACAAATATAATCAAACTAAAATATAAATAGTATGATTTACAAATATATTCAAACTAAAATATAAATAGTATAATTTACAAATATAATCAAACTATATATAATAGTATAATTTACAAATATATATAACAGTATAATTTACAAAATATACTTATAATGGTATAATTTACAAAATATACTTATAATGGTATAATTTACAAAATATACTTATAATGGTATAATTTACAAAATATACTTATAATGGTATAATTTACAAAATATACTTATAATGGTATAATTTACAAAATATACTTATAATGGTATAATTTACAAAATATACTTATAATAGTATAATTCACAAAATATACTTATAATAGTATAATTTACAAAATAATATAATTCTAAAATATAATCAAATTGTCGCGACGAGTGTAACTCCGTGTAAAGCGTAGTCAAATGATTCTTCCATGTTGTTAAGTTAGGCTTATCGCGAGAAGCGTGAAGATAGAAACGTCGTAGAAACGATCGCAAAAAAAAGAAAAAGAAGAAAAAAATCATCAAGAAACTAATTCGATTACACGATGAAGGAACGACGGCGACCACACAGCGCGAGAGTGAATCGATCCATGAAATTGCGACGAAACATTACGATCGGGAATGAAACGTTCCCTCCGATGGTTCATTTATTTGACGAAAATGACGATAACGGTTGTTGCCTCGTCCGATTCGACCATCAGCTGTTGCGCCGTCGTTAATTAATCGACGAAAGTGATTAGCTGACAGGCCGATCGTCGTTTGTCTTAAAAATCGCGGTTGCCTGTACATGCGAACGCGGCCAGATTAATGACGCGAGCGGCTATTAAGCGCGAGATTGACGAGCGAAGTTTAACGGGAATCGTTTCACCGTGTGTGAAAATGGCGAAGCATTCAGATGTGCAATGCGTGCACGCTGGTGAATAGTTCTTTCGTGTGTGTGTGTGTGTCTTTTCACGAGTTTTATCTCCCTTTGCGACAATTTGATTTACTCTTCCTCTAAGATGTCATGTTACACGTATAGTACAATGTTACACGTATAGTATCTTCAAATACATAAATACGTCTTCTGATGTATAACACATATTTTGGCATATTTGAAATGTCTCATTTTAATTTACTCATACATTTTGTTTGAAGCAAAATTTGTTCTGTTTTGGGGCGGATATCTACTTCTCTTTCATTTTTATGCATTGATCGATTCATTCTATATATATAAAAAAAAAAAAAAGTATTAACTTATGTGTATTAAAATGTTATTAGAGCTTAGGAGAATTTTGTTCATTTTACTCTATGTACAAAAAATAATTAACAGAGAAAACAATTTTTCTAGATTTCTATTTTTTTGCTACTCAGTCATGTCGATATTATAAATCGTTTTGTACATAGGAGGCTGCGAAATTTTTATGCGTTTTCCCGGGAGATTTCAAAATTCCATGAAACCGATGTGAAAAAATATACCGAAAAGTTGCGAACTGTGAAAAAAGAAAGGTTCAAATACTTCCTTGAAACAATTTTTCACCGAGGTTCCATCATTATTCCCGAATTTGCATAAAAATGCGCGATTTAGTTACGAGTGTGTTGGTGATACACGGTGATTGGGCCGGCCAAATATTTCAAGCATGCAGCCAGCGGCCCGGCGAGCATTATTCAAAAGTTAACCAGTTCTGTTCTACGCTCTTCCTGGGCCGCGATCACGCGTTAAAAAGAGCCGCACGATCGTATCCTTGGCGCTCGGGTTAACGCGCCCGATGGGTCGCGCTTCGACGTCGACGGCCTGTTTGCTTGAACGATGTTTAATGATTCCGTCAGTCATTACGCCGGCCGTTTTCTCCGGAGGATAATATTTGTATAACTGGTATTACGCAGCTCGTTAAAATCCAACGGAAGGCGTCGCACCGTGTAAATTACTAAACGAAAAGTTATGAAACGCGAACAATTAATTAACGGAAAATTAATTGGATGTTAGAGCAATCGTATATAAACGTCTCGGCTGGCAAGTGAAATCTGGTTGTTTTTCTGAATGTCGTGAAAATTAAGGACAGAACTTTGTTTTCAAATTGAAAGGAAAATTACATTCCTTTCAACAGTAAAATTCACGAAATTTTAATAATAAGTAAATTTATTGTTTCGTTGATTAGATAATTTTAACGTGAAACAAAATTTACGCGGGTTTTATTAATGAAGTGGGTATAAGTATTATTTGCAACATGAACTCATTTTTTTATATTTTCGACTCACGTCACTCGCCAACATGACGGCTTCATACTTCAGTATAAACACTAGTGTTGATAAGAATATTAGGATTTTAATTTGTGCAGTCAAAGTTAAGAAAGGACGAGTGCAGTTGTTCATAAAATTGAATTAAAATATAAATTGAAATATAAGTAATATAACTAATATATATGAAATACTATATATTTGTAAATATTTATAAATTTCATATATACTAGTTGTATTACTTATATTTCAATTTATATTTATATTTATTTTCATATTTATTAATATATTTATTTGTATATTTATTAACATATTTATATTTATATTTATTTTTATATTTATATTTATATTTATTTTCATATTTATTATTATATTTACATTTATATTTATTTTCATATTTATTATTATATTTACATTTATATTTATTTTCATATTTATTATTATATTTATTTTTATATTTATTATTATATTTATATTTCTATTATATATTATTATATTTATATTTCTATTTATATTATATATTTCTATTATATATTATTATATTTATTTTTATATTTATATTTCTATTTCTATTATATTTATTTTTATATTATTATATTTATATTTACATTTATATTTATTTTTATATTTATTTTTATATTATTATATTTATATTTACATTTATATTTATTTTTATATTTATTATCATATTTATATTTATATTTACATTTACATTTATTCATACTTATACACACATTCCCGAACACTGAAATTCACCACCTCGCTGTGCTCCTTCGCTCTACATTGTAAAATATTTCCGAACACTTCGCCACGTTGGACGATGAAATGAACGAGAGCTAAGTAGGAGCATTACACGCGTCTTTTTTTTCTTCCGTGGTCGTTGTCAAAAATTTCAGAACGCAAGGCTCGCCATTTTTTCATCTCTTTTCGATTATTACCGATCATTATGTAATACTCGGTACGTGGCGCGTCGCTTAAAAACCCCAGGGTCTAATGCCTCGAAAATTTGCCGAGGGAAGAAGGGGGTCGTTTACACGCAGAGTACATCGCCGTACGCGTCCAATTATCGGCGGTAACGCCGATTTTCGTCTCTCTCTCCTCTTTTTTCCCCCTTTCCCCCTCCCTCTCCCTCCCGAATTTCTTTCCCCCTCCGTTTTTTCTTTTTTTTTTTTTTTACGCGAAACATGTAATCAAAGTTTACTGCCGAAGATGCGTAATGACAGGGTTAGGGCTAGCGCGGGATTAACGAACTGGGAAGAACGGAGGTACGAGGCAGCGCACAAATTTTCGCGGCCTTGCAATTACGCTTCACGTGCCCTTCCGCCATAAAGGCGAAACCGGCTGACGTAATTCGCGTGCTTTTACTCCCATCTTTTATTCCGTAATCGCCGTCATCGATCTTTATTCTCGGTCGGCGGTCTCGTTGCTAGGTGGAACCGAACAAATCGATCCTCGATTACGCTTCAACGTTGCGCCATTTTTAACCGAGTGGGGAGAGTTCACGCGACTCTAGAACTTTTCACTTGTTTTTTGGTCAAAGTCGTGTAAATTCGTAAAGGATATTTTCAATCTTTTTTTCCTTTCTCTTTCCTTGTACCGTGTTCATACCGTCTCGAGTATTTCCGTTGTATTTCTTCGGAGATATACGGAGGAATTTCGTTAACGAAAGTGATCTAATACAGAGGGAACTACAACAAGATCTGTTTGTAACCAGAAGAATTTCGGAAATCTGAAAATTAACCTTGAAATATAATTACTAAAAGTCAACATTTTGAGTAGATATTTTTTACAGTATGTATCAGAGGTACGAGAAAATTTCAATGAAAAATTATACAATGTTGAAAGTAATAACAGATAGTAATAATTATGGTAATAATTGCTGTGGTATCCTGATCAAAGATCACGTTCGAATTCTTATACAGAATCCTATATCTTTTTTGTCGCATTATACATTGCCGTTTCAAGAAACGGAAGTCAAATGTTATTAATATCGTATAACTGTAATTATTTTCTAATATAGGTACTAATAATAAAGGGAAATTAAAAAAAGAAAAAAATTATATACAATTGCATTTTTCGTAAAATTCTCTTCAGCTACGTCTAAAAATTATCTGTTCCGCCGACGTTGCTCGTGAGAAAGTTAGATGATATATTTGATATTGTTGTATGTTAACAGTGAAACAATGGTATTTAACGAAAGTGTTACAGTTAATCGAGTGAAAATAATCTAACACTTATTGATCGAAGGTTAATTAGTAGATTCTATCGAAGCTGCGATCGTCACTTGGTATCCTGGACTAGGAATATATTCGCGATTCGAAAGATAATGGCTTTTGTTAACCACTTGCGCTGGCAACTGGTTTGCGGACCATAACGAGTGACCAAACCCTATATACAATAATTCGTCGCTTTCTTTTCGAACTCGTCCGTACGACATCACTCGATAGAAATGATCGAGAAGTAATAAATTTATTATTTGCTTTACCTATTTCGTTTTACTTAAAATATACTTAAAATTGAGGAAATATTGCAATTTTGGAACAGGAAATTACTAAATTACTAAATTATTAAATTTTTAAGTAATTTAGTAATTTTTAAAAAATATTTAAATATATAATTTAAATATATAATATTATTATATTAATAAATAAAATTGCAATATTTTCTCAATTTTAAGTAATTCTGTAATTATTTAATTTAGTAATTTTTAGTAATTTTTAATTTAGTAATTTTTAAAAAATTACTAAATTTTTAAGTAATTACAAAATTGAGAAAATATTGCAATTTTGGAACAGAAAATTACTAAATTACTAAATTTTAAGTATTTTTAAGTATTTTAGTAATTTTTAAAAAATATTTAAATATATAATTTAAATATATAATATTATTATATTAATATATTATAAAATTGCAATATTTTATGAATTTTAAGTATATTTTAAGTAATTCTGTAATTACTTAAAAATTTAGTAATTTAAAAATTACTAAATTACTAAATTTAATAATTTCCAGTAATTTTTAATTTAGTAATTTTTAAAAAAATTACAGAATTTTTAAGTAATTGCAGAATTACCTGAAATATATTTAAAATTGAGAAAATATTGCAATTTTTGGGACAGAAAATCCTCGACGTGCGTGGCACGTCGTCCCAACGCAAGAGGCTAATCGTGATTAATCAGGATGAAGCTGGTTTCAGACTCTGCCAAACTAAAGAACTCTTCCTCTGCCTACTTTTCCCTGACGTGGGCCTCGGTTGCTCCGGCATTAGGTCCTGCGGCAGGGGAAAGAAAAGAAAGCAAAAGAGGGATCCTTGAGACAACTGGAGGGGAGGCAGGGATGGAGAGATGGAGTAGGAGAGGCAGAGAGAGAGAGAGAGAGAGAGAGAGAAAGAGAAGAAAAAGAAAAAAAAAGAAAACAGGCAGCGGATATTTCGGACGCTGGCTGGTTTAAGTTCAGCCCCTATATTCTCTTCATCTTTCCCTTGAGTGGCTGCTGGTATCCCTTTCGAATTCTTTTATTTAGAACCAACCGCACACACACACACACACACACACACACACACACATACTTTTTCTCTTTGTTTCTCGCTTCTGTCCATTGTTTCGACGTCTTACTGGCCCGCGAATCGATTCATCGCCCTCGAGATTCATCCGCCGTGGTTGCGAGATCGAAATCGGTGGTTGGTCGAGCCACGATCGCATTCTTCCTCCGCACGGATCGTCTGTGTAGGTGTTAAGTGCTGGTAAGACTCTCTCCAACAGGTATATACGGTGATAAAAGAAACTAATAGTAACAATTTATAAAATATATAGTAATAACATCGAGGCAAAAATTTTATAGTATACCGCTAGTATCGACTTTGATATGATTAATAAGTATCGACTTTATACCCCATCTCTCGACTTTGAAAAGTCATTGCACTCTAATACTATAATACTTTTTTCTGTTTTTAATCATTTGGCGAGTAACACGCTGCAAGTTACAAACTTTTTTTTCTTTCCTTTTTTTTTTTTTCTTTTTTTTTCGTTACTGTCTAAAGGAAACGGATTCTTCACGGTTCTGATCGCGATCCCATGCGGGAGGAAACGGTTTTGAAAGGAACTCGGGGCCGAGGAATGCGTCGCACGTGTCTCACGTTCGATGATCGACGAGGAAGTATCACTATGGCCGTATAGAAGTGGTTGGATAAAATGGGGTGGGAACGTACGGGGCAAAGAATTGGATTTTCAGGTTTAATCTAGCGGTATCTAACGGAACGGTTAACAGGTGCTCCATTATGGAGCGTTTCCCAATCTCGTTCTCGCCAATCCCCCAACCGGGGACAATAATTTCCAGTTAAATCTTCCGCTATTACGAGGGTAGCAGGTAGCAGCACGTGCTATCTCGGGGTATGTAATGCACAAGAAGCGCGAAAGAATATTAATTTTCAGGCTTATATTATTTTTTTGTAAGTTTAAATGTAATATTTTTCAGAGTATATTTTTGATTATTTAATTATGAGATAATTTTAGAATGAAATATTGTTAGATTGAATTCAATAAAGATAAATATATTTTTAATTACAGATTATAAAATCTTATTGTTTGTTCATTTAGTGATACTTGTTTCTTCAATAATTTTTATATATAGAATAATTTCATTATTTAATAAAAAAAAATTTAATACATTATTTAATAATATTATTCTTATTAAATACATACATGCACAGATTGGTGCAACGATAAGTAAGTAATGAGTATTTTCGTTTCTTTTTGGAATTTTGGATAAAGAAAAGATTGTATTGTATCAACGTAAGTTGAATTATATTATAAAACGATTTATTTAAAAAGAATTCGAAGAAGAATACGCATAGTTGATTTCAAACACGTCCATCTAAATGTTTTATATTTCGTTTTTAAAATATAATTATGTGTGATATATTGTTTATCATTTTCAAACAAACTGATTCATTACTTTAGAAAATACATTCCTAAAATTATTTTTTTCTTCTTTATTGGTATGTTAGATATATTAGATACTTTATATATCAGTATATTGGATATAATTGTATATCAGTATATATTAGATAGATATTTATATATTAGTATATTAGATATAATTGTATATCAGTATATATTAAATATATTTATATATTAGTATATTAGATACATATACATATTAGTATATAGTATATTAGATACTTATATGTTAGATATATTTATATATAGTATATTAGATATTTATATGTTAGATATATTTATATATAGTATATTAGATACTTATATGTTAGATATATTTATATATAGTATATTAGATACTTATATGTTAGATATAGATACTTATATGTTGTATATAATATATTAGATACTTTATATTAGTATATTAAATACTTATATATTAGTATATTAGTATATTAGATACTTGTGATGCAGGTGAAGTTTTTAAAGAAGAAAGTTTTAATCTTTAGCGACCAATTGACATAAACTTCTGTTCAAAAATCTTAGGATTAATTAACAGTAACAATTTCTTTCCAAATGAAAATCTGAGAATTAACAGTTACTATAAATAAGTCATTTGGTAGTTTTGTAAATGTGTATTGAAGAAATACACCGGTGAAGCAGCAAAGGATTTTCAATGCATATGAAACATTGAAGTAAAGAATATCTTCAAAATATGAAACTATCAACTTACACTGTGTCGTGATAAAGAGTTAAGAGGTTCAGTCACATATCAAAAACGAATTTTGCGAAAAGATTTCAACTTACTTTCACAAACAGAGCAATCCCCCTGTTCGTTATTTATTCTTTTATAAACTGGAATCGACAGAGTTCAAGCACAGTTGGCAAATTTTCAAACTTGACTCCCTTAAAAATGAAAAGAAAATTTATTCTTTATTTTCTCATAATACCTTCTCGATACTCGAACATCCTGTGTGTATTTTCTACTTTCAAGGTAACTCTCGAAGATAGTTTCGAGCTTCATTAGTTCTATTTTCACTTCTTCCTTCTATCTTTTTACTTCTCTTCCATCGTTCTATACTTTCTTTCTTTGCCTCCCCCCTCAACTCGGGACGTCGAACGTTCGACGAGACTTTTATAGAAGTTATACGGCTGATGTTTCCAAGTACAACCCGTTCTGCTTCCTGCTTCTCCATTCTGTCGAGACTCTAGATTGTTGTTCGACGATTTCTTGAAAAGGCTCGCCTCGACGGTTGCTCGGTTTCCTTCGATTAGATCGTCAGGCTCGAACCGTACGGAGCACAGTTGACTTTGGAACTCGATACCATCAGGCAAATTGAATTACCCTCGAGCATTTCACGCAGGAAGATATATATATATATATACTCGTGGAAATACGTAATTTAATTTCCAGTTTGCGCTAGAGCAAACGAAGAACTATGGTTTTCTCGATCTTAAAAAGACTACAATTACAGTTGTTTGAGCTGCACAATTGTTTTTAATTTTACAGCTGAAGTATGAAGCTTCAATGATAAACTTTCGTTGATGAATAATATTTGAAAGAGATATTTGTATGGAAAATTACCAATTTCGATCACTCCGATAGTCTTAATTATTAATGACGATTTACTTTTTTTTTTTTATACTGTCTTCTGTAGTCAAAGTTTTCTATTTCGAAAATTAAAGTTTTACCATTCTTCGCACCATTTGTATTTTTCTTTTTTTTTTTTTATCTCAATCTAAAGTATTTACTCATTATCCTCTACAGCTTGTTAGTAAAATAAATGTAGACGTATATATACATATCTTGAAAAATGAATGAAATGTCGGATAAGATTAATTAAGGAGATCGTTGTAATACGTAATCACCGAGAAATACACAGTACGAGTTTAAAGATAGTATCTTTATTTAAAACAGGAAATTGTGCAGCTGTACATGTCTAAACATCTTCCTTCAAGATGTTTCTTTCAGTAGCTGAAAATATCAATTCAAGTTTAATTCAAGATTAGATTCGAATTAGAACGAATATTTAAAATTATTAACTTATTATATTATTACTTACAATATTTAAATTTTTAAAATTATTAAATTACTAAAATTTTAAAATGATTATATTATTACTTACAATATTTAAATTTTTAAAATTATTAAATTACTAAAATTTTAAAATTATTATATTATTACTAACAATATTTAAATTTTTAAAATTATTAAATTACTAAAATTTTAAAATTATTATATTATTACTTACAATATTTAAATTTTTAAAATTATTAGCTTATTATATTATTACTTACAATATAATATGTATATTATTACAATTTTTTAAAATATTATTATATATTATTGTTATACGAGTTATATGTGTAAATATACAATAATACAGAATAATATTGGAATGCAAAATATTTTTTGCTGTGTATTTAACTAAAATTCATTTTATTCATTGATACATTATTCATTGATTCATTGATACAAGGATTAACGTGTTATTTCATTTGCAATTTTTTTCGATTAATTTATTAATTGTCAAATTTTACTTTAACATCCCAGGACTGTGTAAAATATTTCGAAGAATTCCAAAGAAGAATGCATCGTAATATATATATATATATGTAATATTATATTACACATTGTATGTTATTATTGTAATATATATACTATTATGTATATTATTATATTACTATATTACAATGTATATAATGCGTGTAATAAACACGAATGTTAGCATTGTAATAGATATACAATTATGTATATTATTATATTACATATTGTAATATTATTATTGTAATATATGTGTGTATGTGTAATATTATATTACATATTGTATATTATTACGTATATTATTATATTACATATTGTAATATTATTATTGTAATATATATACATGTAACATTATATTACATACTGTAATATTATTATTGTAATATATGTATAATTACGTATATATATTATTATGTATATTATCATATTACAATTCGTAATGTACATAATGCACATAATAAACCACGAATGTTAGAAAAGAGAAAAAAAAAACCACAGAGCAGAAAATACCAAATACTAGAAATTTCCTAGAAACTTCCACCGAACAGAACTGACACATTATCGAAAGAAGCACTCGCTCTCTTATCAAACCCCCCCCTTCCAGTGGCGTCTCCATTGGATGCTTGCATTAATTAGACGTGGCCGGTGAAAAAAAATTCCTGGCGTCGTTTCATTGGCCGCCATCGAGGAAAGTGTGCGCGGAGGTTTGGAACGAGCTGTCAGCACGTTGAAATTCCCGGCTTTGTGGGAACGAAAGTGCATTCCCCCGGGGTTTCTTTCTTCGCTTTCAGCATTCCTATCGGATCGTTGTTCTGTCACTCGTCAGGGAGGGAATCATCGGTGTCTGAATAGCGTCGAACTGCGGTGGTTCGAGGAACTCGATCGCCGGTCGGCCAGTCAAGTGAGAAAACGGAAGTTCGCACCGTGAAAGAAAGAAAAAAAAAAAAAAAAAAAAAAATAGAACTGACGCCGAGAGAAAGAGAGAGAGAGAGAACGAGATTCCTGGGATCGTTCGCCGCTTCCTCGTTTTATCGAGCCACAGCCCGGGCGCATCAGATTCTGTTAACGGTGTCGCCGATGCACTTCTCCCGGTGACTATTGATACGGAAAGGACTTTGCCTTTCGCAGCACACACGCTCCCGATATTCCTTTCACGCGCGAGCGATTTTTTTCTACCGCGCCAATCGTCTCTTCGACGTGTCTCTCGCGTCTTCGTTTCCTAGCGAAAGTTGCCAAGTCTTCACCCAGTGAATTCGATTCGATTCGAAACGTAGAGAGTTACTGAAAAGTGTATTTCTTTTTTTTTTTTTTCTTTTCGAAATTTTGCGATTTTCTCGATTTTTCGAGACTTCTTCTGTTTCGATGTTGTAGAAATTAATTAGAAACACGATGATTTATTTCAATATCGAGAGGTTCGATCTTTTTACATTCTACAGAGTTGTATAATTTCGATTGAAAACATAGTGATGGGAAAATATTGGACGAGGAAAGAATTCCAAAGAAGAATGCATTGTAATATATATATATATATATATGTAATATTATATTACATATTGTATGTTATTATTGTAATATATATATACTATTATGTATATTATTTTATTGTTATATTACAATGTATATAATGCATGTAATAAACACGAATGTTAGCATTGTAATAGATATACAATTATCAGATGGAACACGAAGAAAGTAAAATTTTTTACAATTTTTTTTTTTTGCACGTCGATTGAAAGGGATTGGGAGTGAATTGGTTTTTAATTCGGCGCGTTAAACTACGAAACGTTTAAATCATCAAATTTATAAAACACGTTGTAGATTATTATATAAAAAGGACAATATGTTTTTCCTGATTTTCAATTCAAAGATTTTTTTTTAAGTAATTTGTATATATTTAATTTATATATATATATATATATATATATATCTGTATATATTTAATTTGTATATATATCTGACCAAGAACATCTCGTGTGAATTAAAAATTCGAAGAATTTGGAATTATATTTTATTATTATTATATATTTTAATTATATATTTATATATTTAAAATTTAATTCATATATTTTAATTATATATTTATATATTTAAAATTTAATTCATATATTTTAATTATATATTTATATATTAAAAAATAATTTATATATTTTAATTATATATTTATATAATTAAAATTTAATTTATATATTTTAATTATATCATATTTGGAATTATAATTTATAAAAATACAAGAAAGTACAAATTGAATTAACTACAGTCAAAAAACAAGAAAAACATGGAATGAGCCGAAAATGGTTTCCCATTAAAGTGATCCTGAAGCGAAACCAATAAATAAATGAAGGCTCTACGAGAAGAAAAAAGGAGAACCATCAAGTTTTAGTATTTCTTAAAAAACGAAAATACATTTTCCAGCATGTAATTTCTTCATTTATAATTTGCTTCATGTGTGTAAAAAAATTTGTAATTCAAAATATCCGAATGGACCTTCCTATCTGAAACAGCACCAAATTAATTTCTACACATAATTTTTGAAACGTTGCATATCAATTATATAATAATAATATTATATAATAATTCTTACAGATATTTTATACATTCTTCCAAAATCCTGTGTGCAGTTTTTGCAGTCTGAAATTTTTCTTATGCATAGATGCATATAATTCTGAATTACAATACAATAATACAGTAATCCAGAAGCAATGGTTAGAATTTTGATAGAAAATTCGAAACACGATAGTTATTTATTGCTTATCGCAGACGAGTAGAAGAGACGCGTTTCAGGTATGCGCAGGTGCTAGGAGGGAAATTTTGAGAACCACTGTTACCCCGTTACTTGTACAAGAAGACACTTCCTTAGTAGTCTCGGAGCCGAAGTGGAGCCAATTACAAGAGTTGCGCCAAGAGTCTCGTTCACTCGGAGCCGATCGTCTGGCGAACAAGCTTGCTTCGCCAATTGCTCGCGCCAAACGCTTTGACAAATTCTGTCGGTACGGAATTATCTTGTTCGTTGAACAAATAGAATCGAATCGTCGATCGTTTCCTAATTAATAACCAATTAATAATGTTTCTTCGTCTGTGGATCTGAATCGATATTACCGATCGCAGAACACATGTTGTGACACTGCATCGACTCGAAAATTGACGTCAATTGACCTGAAATTTCTCGTGTTCATGGGCATTATCCGAACACAGTATTTGAAAAGTGATTATTTATATAAATAATTCTTCTTTAAATTGTCAAATGAATAACTTTCGATTTCATTTTACTTTTTGTTATTTGTATCTACAATTAGGTGGCAAGATCATTTTTGAAAATAGTAAGCCAACAGAAGCGATTCGTTATTTCGAATTATTTCCATTTAATTCAAATGAAATTCGCCCAGCCCAGTGACGAATTAGTTGACCATCATTACCGATCGCCACGTGTCGCTCTTCGTGTTGCAAAACTTTTGGTTTGTCATCCAGACGGACGAAAAGTATTAATCCAATCAGCTAATTAGCGAGTCTGTAAGTGACTTAGCTCCGCCAATTAACGTGCTCAACGGTGTGCAGTACTTGCAGGTAAGGAGAGGATGATTAAAAAATGCTCCGATATCTGACAGTATCTGGTTAGGGTAACAGGTTTCTCAGAACGTTCAGGACGAATGCGCCAGATACTTGAGGCTATTCTAGAACAGAGAAGGGAGAAAAGGGCTACGTGACTAAAACAATGGCCCCCTCCCCCCTACATATATTGGATCACTATGTAAAACACAATCGTATTGTTTGACGTTCAGTATATCCCTTCATTCTCCACCCTATCTCCGTTTCTTTTAAATTCCTTATATAAGAGACCCATTTTTTTTTTTTTTTTCTTTCTTTAAACTCTCATCCATCCCTTCAATTTGACACATTTTTTTGTGAAAGATTGTCACGTTGTCACAAATATATGACTTGATTTTATTTTATTAATGTTATTAACGTACCAGATAACATATGTTTCAACAAATATATATTGCATATGTAATTACCGCGTACAATTAATTTATGTACAATTTATCTATTATATGTATAAGATATAATGTTCACTTAAAATTAATATTATTCACTTTCAACATTCGTCCTGCAGAGGATTGAAAATATTTCCATTATATTAATATGAATATCATTAATATATAAACACGTTTATATATTATATTTAATATTATAATATTGTATATTATATACTTTGTATATGTTATAATATTATATATTATATATTTATATATATATTATATATTATATATATTTATGTATATATTATCACAAATATATATAAATGTATTACACTGTTTCTACACTGTGTAGAATACACAGAGATTAAAGCTGAAGTGATGAAAAGACATCGTCTAGGAAATCTCTAGAAAAGAATTACGAATTTTGGTAACTACCACTTTGGTAATTATATGTATCATAATATATACATAATATATACATATATATAATATTATAATATACAGATAAAAATAATATATAATATATAATATTATAATGTACAGATAATATATAATATATAATATTATAATATACAGATAATATATAATATATGATATTATAATATACAGATAATATATAATATATAATATTATAATGTACAGATAATATATAATATGTAATATATAATATTATAATATACAGATAATATATAATATATGATATTATAATATACAGATAATATATAATATACAATATTATAATAAATATATATAATATATAACGTTAAAAAAACACGCTCCGTAATATTATATTTCAAAACTTTCTTCCCCTCTTCTCCATTTCCTCGTTTCGTTTCGTTTCGTTTGGTTTCGTCTCACTCCTCTTCGACGAAATACGAAATTCCCGTGGAAATGTCGCTTCGATAGAAGCAATATCGTGTGTCTGTTATATTTGCTAGTTTCCATCGGGCGACCACTTGCTTCCTTTGATGTCTTGGAAGCCGTAGATTCGCGTCCGAGTTTATCGATACGACGTTTTGAAGCTTTCGAGCCCAGCGCCATTGTGGGCGCCCCCGTTCGGGAGGATGGGAGTGCGCCAGCCTCGGGTAAATTACCTTCAGGGGTTTCTCTTCAAGGAACTCGTGTTTCTTAATGGCTGCTTAATTTCGTGCTGTTTGGGGCGCCTTTTTTTTTTCCTCCCACAGAATCGGAGGGTAGATCGCGTTGTATATTATATTTCAAGTATCGAAGGGGGCTCGCCGCGATCAATCTCAGCTTCCGTTCTTACGGAATTATCGGTCGATAATTTCATGGGAATTTTTCAGCAGGATATTTGTCGAGCTCTCTGCAAGTTGTGAAAAGTTAAATTTTAATAAGATTTGACTTCTGTGAGCTAGTTGAGTCAAATAAATTTACTTCATTCATTCTAATCGTGTCGTTCTGATCATCCGACTGCGCGTTATTTTTATTTATTTTTGTATTTCTATATTTTAATCATTAATGTTATTAATTGTTTGTCATACGTTGACATTCTGATTATTAGACCTGCGCATTTTTTGATACATTTTTACGTTTTATTAATTATTGATTTATTATATTTGTTCATTTTTATCGTGTTGTTTCAGTTATTATGCATTTTTGTACATGTTTACGAACATGATTAAAGAAACAGAATAATAATTTACTAATAATAACCTTGATAATAATTTAATAATAACCTTGATAATAATTTACTCTAGCTACTGGATATTATGAAAGATACTTTGAATATTTTATATATCATACAATTACACAAAAGTCCGTAGTCTGATAATTCGATCATTATCCGAAATGTGACATTTTTCGTTATTGGTATATATATTAACTGTTAAATATTTATATATCGGTGTTGCTCGAATTTTCGTAACCCAACTCGGTTTTTATATTTAGTAGAAACTGAAATCTATGGGAAACTTTCAATGAAATCCCTTTTATTGTTATTCTAATAAAATTTATAATTATCGAATCAACCGTGTAAAAACAGTCTTGAAGATCTCATTTACAATTGCGTAGTTAGTATTACATCATTTCACAAGTAATATCATAGTTGTACTACAATATCAATTATATATACAAAATAACAGTTATATATACACAATAACAGTTGTATATACAAAAATAAACTGTAGTCTTCAAACTACTTATCGTTGCTTTTACGTCGGTCATTTGACGATTATTTGCGCTTGACGTTGTCCATTACATTCTAGAAATACGTTTCTACCGTTCTTTTCTTGACAAAAATTAGAAAGCACACTCATTTCCGTGACAGCAATCCAGAGAAAAAGAGTTAACGAATAGCCACTCGTTTAACCACTTGCGCTGGCAACTGATTGCGGACCGTAACGAGCGACCAGACGAGTGTACAAACTCCTCGCTCTGTTTCTAAACTCGTCGTTGCGATATCGCTGCGATAGAGATGATCGAGAAGCAATAAATTTATTATTTGTTTCGCCTACTTTCGTTCTACTCAAATATATACTTAAAAACTGAGATGAGAAAATATTGCAATTTTGGGGACAGACGAACACTCGACGTCCGCGATAAGAAGGTTAACGTGCAAAGATACAAAAAGGGGATAAACTTTTCAAACTGGAGGGCACTCGTCTTTCAGAAACGTTCAAAGGACAAGTCTGTGCATACGTCAAGCGGTAAGTAATTGATGTCAGTGAGAGACTCCCTTCGCACGTACGTAGACGTAAATACGTCTCCTCGAAAAGCATGCGACGCGGGTGGCGCGGAATCTAATGGCGAGACATACGTTTATGGCTGGTGAATTTACGATCGATGTAAATGCCGGCGAGAGGCTCTCCCCTGTTTCTCTCCCGAGCTCCTTCTTCCTCAGGATCGTTGTTTGCAATTCGCTGCACGTCACTTTCGCGGCAGACCGGGGGCCTTTATCGCTTGAGATCCCACGCAGATATCGTCGCCGATATTATCGCGCTCCGCGATCTCTGTTAATCAAATTATTGCGAAATCTTGCCCGATCATCGTTCCGATATAACTCCTCGTAAACAAATTACACGTTGGCGAAGATGTTGCGTTTCTTTAACTTTTTTAATCCTTTTTCTTTCTTTGCGCGTTTCAAGTGAAGTGAAATTTGAAATTAACTGGCGGAGTGCAAATTCACATTGAGAATGTATAGTACATAATGTATAGTACATTATGTATAGTACATAATAGTATTTTTCTTTATTTTTTTTTTTTTTTACTTCTGTGTCTTACTGTTTGTGATTTTGTCGAGATCCTGCTGATAAATTACAAATTAGGCGAGAATTTTTAATTTTACTTATTTTAAATTATTTATTTATTTTATTTATTTTAAATTATTTATTTATTTTACTTATTTTAAATTATTTATTTATTTTATTCATTTTAAATTATTTATTTATTTTATTTGTTTCAAATTATTTATTTATTTTATTTATTCCAAATTATTTATTTATTTTATTTGTTTCAAATTATTTATTTATTTTATTTGTTTCAAATTATTTATTTATTTTATTTATTTTAAATTATTTATTTATTTTATTTGTTTCAAATTATTTATTTATTTCATTTATTTCAAATTATTTATTTATTTTAAATTGTTTATTTATTTTATTTATTTCAAATTTTACGAAGAAAACGTAACCTTTTAAGGTTCTCAACCATTTCTTTTTATATATTTTTAAATTATTTCCGAATTCTTCGTACAGTAATGGCCACTATTACTTTTTTTTTTTTCTTGGATACCTAAAAAAGAAGAAAAAAGAGAAAGATATTGCGGAAAATCTTACGAAAATTTCACTAAATGCCTCGACAATTCCAATTCAAGAAATTTCTGTCTATTTTCCAGTATATTCTCTTTTTTGTCCAGACAGTTTCTCGGTCGATAGGAGGTAGTTTCGCTCGCGCGTTATCCGTGGAGCGAAATATATATTCCGCGATTCGTGGCACGTAGTTGGAAAGCACAATCCGTGACCGCCGGATGCTTTCAGACGGTTTTCCACGTAGCGAACAGTTTTACGTGTCGAACGAGCCAGCCGGGGCGCTGGACGAATCGCGTGCCCAGCCTCGATAGTAAATCCCTGTTGTCGCGTTCGATGAAATAAAAGTCTCGGCGACTATTCAGTAATTACGTCGCAGAGAATTTATCCTCGCCCGGCAACGAAAATGGCCGAGCTAACGAACTTCTCTTCCTTCCTCCTTACAATTGTACCTGCCACGTGGAATTTTCATGGTCCGTCGAATACGAACAATTCAATGAAACCTTGTAATGTTCATCGAGTTTCGAAGAATTGAATTTATTTCGACTGTCTTTTGAAAATTATCGGCCGATATTTTCGCATAACGGCGTTCTGCAAGGAACACTGAGTTCGTTTCAATTGTGTCCGTGATTCGATACATTTTTCAAATTGCTCTTCCTAACTCGTAATTTACAGAGTGTCGCCTCAGTCGCTCGTGATTTATCTTTTCTCCGAACGAATTTGACTTCCAACGAATTGATTATATACCACGCATTCCCAATTATTACATTCATCAACAATGCAATTCCAATTATTAACCTCTTGCGCTGGAATGACGTGCCGCGCACGTCGAGAATGTTTTATTCCAAAATTGTAATAATTTCCCGATTTTATATTTAAGTGAAAGAAAATAGTCAGAACAAGTAATAAATTTATTACTTCTCTAATGATTTCTCACGCCGACGAGTTCAAAAAGAAAGCGACGAATTTATCGTGTACGGTTCGGTCTCTCGTTAAGGTCCGCAAGTCAGTTGCCAGCGCGAGTGGTTAAATTCGTCAATAACGCACATTCTTCAAGTATTACATCGCTAAATTCATCGCCATTGTACATTCTTAAATATTACATCACTAAATTCATGAACAGTGCACATTTTCAATCATTATATCGTTAAATTCATCATCAATACACATTCCCAATTATTAACCTCTTGTGCTGGAATGACGTGCCGCGCACGTCGAGAATGTTTTATTCCAAAATTGTAATAATTTCTCGATTTCAAGTATATTTAAGTGAAACAAAATAGTCAGAACAAGTAATAAATTTATTACTTCTCTAATGATTTCTCACGCCGACGAGTTCAAAAAGAAAGCGACGAAT
>NW_025110286.1:0-69591 GCF_011392965.1 Frieseomelitta varia | reverse complement strand
CGTTGATCCGTTACAAAAAAAAAAAAAAAAAAAATAAAAAACGTCAACGTTCCCAAAAGAAGGTACAGGCGATTCCTTCTTGATTCCTGAATTACGAACTCGTTCCGAGAGACCGTGAGCAGAGCGTCTTATGAAAAAAAACGGAGCATAGCTCGCTTCACGATCGACTTTTCCCCCGTTCCGTGTCCCTTCCTGTCGGCTCTCCGCTTTTTTTTTTTTTTTTTTTTCTTTTCTTTCTTTCTCGTCTCCGTCTTTCCGCGATCTCTTGGCGAATGCCGGTATCTAATGGGCCGTAAAGGGAGGATTCGCGCTATATAAGGCGATGCCTGACGCTACGAAGAATCGATGATGCTCTCCCACGGGAGTGCGTGTGCCCTCTTCCTCTTCCTTTTTCCTCTTCCTCCCACTTTGCCTCCGCCCGTTTCTCCTCCCGACCCATTAATCAACGCTGGCGTAAAATTACTCTTCATTTCTGATGGCGACCTTGGTAATAGCAGCGGAGCACGATCGATCAGCGACGATCGTCACCTGATTAGGGTGGATCGGTCGTAACGAGCCGCGTCGAAGAGAAATCCCTTTAATGGGGATACCCTTTCCCCATCCCCATCGACGCTAATCACCGCTAGATACCTTTCTTGGCTTGTCCTTTCGCGATACGCGGAAGCCCGTGCTTCTCGGTCCTCGAGAGACGCGCAGAAGAGCCCAGAAGAGGTTGTTTCGAATCGAAATTTATGTACGCACGTATCGTCGATACGTTGGTAGAAGCGTACCGAACAATTCCAATTATACGCAAGCGATTGCTGGCTAGCCGCAATCGTCAATTGTCGCCAGTCACGACCGACGTCTCGTCCGAGCGATGTGCGCTCGTTAATGCATTTTCTCGAAAAGGGACGCGATCCCGCCGAGGTGAGCTCGGCGAGGACCTGGCTCGTGGATTATAGCTATTGGCGGTTCAACGAAATACGTGGAAATTCCGTGTAATTCCCTCGATGGGAGGATCGAACCGGTTGTCGACCGGTTTGTTGCTTGTAATATTGGAGTAACGGTGTCGAACGCGGGGGTCCATTTACGCTGATGCTCGAAGGCGTTAGGAAACGTTTTACTTTGAATATACTCGATATTCACTGGCTCGAGAGTAAATAGAAAAGTGAGAAAGAGAATAAATTTATATGTGGTTCATTTTATAGACTGTGGACGAGATGATTTTGAGTTGATAGTGAGTTGCATTACGTGCTGATTTTATGTTTGTTACATTCGATAACATTTATCACGGGGTCTGGTTCGAAAATAAACGGATTCTTTTTAAACGAATGAAATTAACTCTTAACGCAGACCGTTTCGTTGATCGTAAATTGTAATTCTCTGTCAAGGGAAACTTGTTTCTATCTACCAACGCAAGTAGAAGTAATTCAATTCGAAGCTCTTAGACTATTAAAATTAAGAATTATTGCGCTACGAACGTTGAAAACTATAAAACTTAAAATATTATACTATATAATATATATTATATTATACTATATTATATCATATATTATATTATACTAAAATATACTGTATTATATTATATATTATATTATACTAAAATACTATAAATACTATAAATACTATAAATACTATATACTAAAATACTAAAATAATAAAATACTATAAAATATTATAAATACTATATACTTATATACTAAAATACTATAAATACTATACTATATACTAAAATACTATACTATACACTAAAATATTATACTATATAATAAAATACTAAAAAACTATACTAAAATACTAAAATACTATAAATACTACACTATATACTATAAAATATTATAAACTAAAAATTAAAATAGATATAAACTACTAGACTGAAATTGTTTCAGAAGTTTCAGAGCATCGACAATTTTCGACTGTACTATTTTCAAGTGACACAATGTCCATCATTATGTTGAGTCTCTTAGAACAACACGACAAATCCCATTACCAATTATTTTTATTTTTATCAATGAATCATTTCGAAATCCCATGGGAATTGTTCTCAGCCAGCCCCACGACAATGTTCGTCGTCTTCCACGAGTGGAAGAAAAAAAAAAAAAAAGAAAAACAGAATCGTACGTTGAACTCGTGGCATACTTCGTTCACGGTCACGGTTATGGGATCGTTACATCGCCGAAAGCACGTTAAAGATCGCCGAGGTCGAGACACGATGAAAGAGCCGGGTGTCGAGTGATTTGTAGCCCGATGGAAAGCAGCTCGCGTGGGCTGGCACTGTCGCGAGAATTATTCCTCCGCTGCTTCCCGTCGCGACGTAATTGAAAAGTGACGAAACGACGCGCCAAGAATTTGCATGACAATTCCTTCCTCCCTCTCTGTGATTTACGGCGAGTTACGGTGCCGGCTCTCTCTCGCATGCCGGAAAACAAACGTCGTCTGGGGTGATTTCGATCTGGCCGCGGCGGAACTCTGGTCGCGGAACTTCGAAAGAATCCCATTGTGCCTTAGCTCGTGAGCTATTCGGGCTTCACGGTTTGATAAAACTTTATCGTGGTTTTACGTCGCGATTTATCGCTGACGTAATAAATCGTACGGGATTGCATTTTGCATTGGCAAATTACGGCAATCTTGGGACGAGTAGGTCGTTAACCAAGCGAGAATTTATCGTGGTGTTGTAAGTACGCTTCGATTGTTCGTCGAGAATAAGTACTTGTAGCATTTTATTTCAATTGTTCGGACATATTAAACGATACTTGTTTTAAAAGCTTGCGGACCATAACGAGCGACCAAATCGTATACAATAACTCGTCGCTTTCTTTTTGAAACTCGTCGGTACGATGTCACTGGACAGAAATGATTGAAGAGTAATAAATTTATTGTTTGTTTGAGCTATACTTAGATATACTTGAAACTGAGAAAATATTGCAATTTTCGGCCAAATGTTATCGACGTGCGTGGCACGTCATTCCAGCGCAAGAGGTTAACCACTGATTGCGGACCACAACGAGTGACCAAATCGTATACAATAACTCGTCGGTTTCTTTTTGAAACTCCTCGGTATAGTGTCACTGGATAGAAATTATTGAGATGTAATACATCTATTATTTGTTTCGCCTATTTTGTTTCCTCTAAATGTACTTAAAACTGAGAAAATATTGCAATTTTGGGCCAAATTTGGGCAATTTCGGGCCAGCGCAAGCGGTTAATTTTAATTTTATTCTACTCCAATTTTTCGAAATGTTAAACGAAGAATTGGAAAAGTACTTGTAAATTTAAAACGTGAAATTGAAGAAATGGCAAATGAAAATGTTGCAACATTATTGTCCTTGATGGTTTAACTTGAGCTTTAATAGTGGGTATTAGCTTTCGGATATTTATGTACTATGTATAAAAATGCACATAATACGTACATGTAGAATAACACATGAATTATTATTATATATATTATTGTAAATTATAAAAATTAATATTATATGAATTATTCAGAGAATTACAAGATGTATTCGTTATAATATTAAGTTTCATTAGCTAAAATTATCAAAATGAATTATTCGTAATATTTTATAGAAACAAGAAGACTAAATCATATATAGAATAATCGAATATGGTTTTATAATATAGTAGTGATAATTTTTTCTATTAGTATTAATCATAATACTAATTTCAATTTCGTAGTTTGAAAAGACAGTAAATGGCATTCTCGTGTTCATATTATTCTTGTCTTTTATTGGATAGCTTTTTATAAAATTAGGGTATGTGGTAAATTAACTACAGTAATACTTTTGACTTTAATTTTGCAATATTTATAATAACGAAAGACGAGGAAAGACAGAAATTGTATTCTATTTATTGTCTTTCGTTAATAAAATTAAAGTTAAAGAAACTAACAATTTTTCAATATATACAGATCAATACCTTTTTTTCTTTCTTTTATATAAAAAAAAGTTTCGAATTGTCTTGATGTGGATCGACAAATATGTAATTTCATTTAGAAGAAAAGAGTGGAGGCGATAAAAAGGAATTTACTTCACAAGAGTTATATATACAAAATTTTTCTGACCATGTTCACAAAGTTTCACCACTGCAGAAGCAAAACAAGGACATTCAATCGGAAACTGCCAATTCTTCTTGTAACTCTGTAAATTTTCAATACTCACCTATACAATAGTAATAATTCGCTTCAATGGTTAATGAAGCCCGAATATGGTTGTTCGAACGTTAAAAATTCTAAACAATCACAATTTCTAGGATTCTAAAAAATTCCAAACTGGCGAGACGAAAACTGTAAAAAGAGGAACGCGCGGTAAAGAGAGGAGGATCGGAAGGAAGAAGTCAATCGCGACAGAGAACGTTAGGCCAGCGCGAAATTCGGTGCATTGAGATTTATGGACCTGCCCTCCCCTGTTTCCCCTAACCGATGCACGCAACGACAATGTTCGTGCAGGCACGGCACCGTGCTCGAAACGGAAATCAATAAATTATTTCAGTCACGTTGAATCGAAAGCTGAATGCCAGCGTGGCACGCATTTACCGATCACTGTCATTTCGCTGTGGCCAGCCAGCTTCCCCCTTGGACATCCATCAAACCGCGATCTCAATTAATTTTTTTACGCCGTGTTCCGCGTGATTGCCGCTCGCTCGGTGATAATAGGTTTGCCTGTGATTGCTCGAGTCGCAGGAAAGACGGTTTCTAATAGAGGCACGGTGCTTATTGCAGGACGAGGATGTAGGTACAGTGGCCCGCGAAAGTTGTTGTTAGAGACAGATTTGCCCGATGAAGAGAGCGTCAACCGAGTGAAGCTAAATCTAACCAATAACCACGGTCTTTGCGCAGCAGCTTTTTATTATTACTTACTATATATGTATACGTCGATATTGAGGCGAACACGAGATAGAAACATTTTGAGTCAGCTGAGATGTAGTATTATATATGACATTGTAACAATCTTTCAGTTGACAAGAAATGAAATTTATCCAGTTAATAATTTTCTAATATTTGCTTCGTGTTATTTCAAGTTGGAAAATTTAGTTAGTTCTAAGAATCGGTACAAATAGAAGTGAATAGAGTTACAGTTTTGACAGCTTAATACTAGAATTATCGACGACTGTGAATATAATATTATGAAAGTAATGAAAGTAATTCGTAGTATTATAATTATTAAGATTATTTGTCGGAGCACAAATGCACAAGTACAGTATAAAATCTGTAACAGAGAAATTGAAGTGTGAGAGTAATAATTATTATATTTATTATTATTTCATTATTTATTTTTTATTATTATTTATTTTATTATTATTTTATTATTTATTTTTTATTATTATTTAATTATTTATATATTATATATTATATATTATATTATATTTATATATTTATATTATATTTATATTATTTATTTTATTATATTTATATATTATATAATATATAAATATATTTATATTTATTTATTTATTTTATTATATTTATTATTATATCATATATTATTATTTATTATTAAAATAATCTTGCTCCTACAGCATGGAAAAACAGCTCAAACTCGTCGAATATTCTTTATTTTGCATTTGCAAAGTGATGTACGCGAAAGTCTGTAGTTACTGATTTTTCCATATTTAAAAAATTAGAATAGATTGAAAATTAATATTTAGATTCGATCATTGGATATTGACAATCAGAACACGTAAAAAAATAGACTTTTAAATTTATGTTTCGATTGTTTGAAATTTCAAAATCATCACGACACACAAATATGTACAATATGTTCATAAATGTTTCGAACACTTACGCGAGCGTTCACAGCACACACTCTCAGGTTGATCTCAAGTTATAACTGTGACATAACAGTTGCATCTTTCAGCTGCAAATTTAAAAATGTTGAAAGTGATTCGAACACTTTCGTAAGCAACTGTACCCCGATACTTTGTATCAAATCACGGCCCTTGTCCGCCACGGCGATAATTCCGGAGCTTCTTCTTCGCGGCGATTCATCTTCGACGATTCCACGTTTATTCCCTCCGTTTCTTCAGAACATTTCGCCCGATCTGGGCTGGACATTAAACTGTACCCACGACGAGGCAGCATCAAATCGCTTAGTAGTGTTTCGATGGCGTGCGCCGCGCGTTTCCGATAACAACTAACCAGCCGACGAAGCCTCGAATCAACGATCCACGCGAACACGCTCTCGATCCTATTACTTTTACGCAACTCGCGTGTTGTTTCTTGCTTTAATCCTGTCACGTGCGCGCCGATGATATGGCATTTGTTTGGAAGTAACGTTGCGTCTGGATGCGTCGAGATTACGCAGCCGGCGTACAGGCTTGTTCGATTATGCGGAATTCCAGCGCGATAACACGTAACGCGCATTACCGCGGTGTGTATCCTGGATCCATCTTGCCGTACGCGTCGAATCATCCTAATCCCTCGGCTTCTCAGGGATTTTGTCGCACCCTCTGTTCGTCGTTCAATCACGGTGCTCCGTTTGATTGGAATGTCAATAGTTCAATGTCAAAAGTTGCTCGGGAAAGGAGACATTTGTATTACTATTCTTTTTTTTTTTTTTTTTTTAATGGAATCGTGTAATTTTATAGGTAGAATTAACCGAGCATTAGTTTATGCGAGAATATTGGGAACACAAACTCGGGTCCCTGAAAATTTCCAGATTACGAACTACAATGCTGTATAGCAGCCTACGAAATATGTGAATACACAGTTGAATTTCTCCTGCCAGTGAAGTTATCGGTAACACGGATTCCAAGAATCGTGCGACCTGATGTATACAAATGTGTGACTGCGTGCTCAGTTACACGTTATGTACGCTGTTGAGCAGTATCGCTGAGAAATTCGGGCAGTTCGGACGTATATTTCAAAATCTGTGCGAATTTAATAAAGATTAAAAATCTTTTTAAAAAAAAAAGTGTAAGAAAGAGTGATAGTGAGAGTAAAATTGTGGATAGTAGCAGGAAGTAGTGCAGAAGATATCGTGCAAAGGGAGAAGCTCTGTTTCGGCGACATTTTCAAGAAAAAGATGGTACAAAGGCGGAATCCATACGTTGTCACCATGAATTTAAAACTAGGTACGCAAATACTGGTTTGTTACGTCATTTGAAGCATATGCATCCAAACATTAGTATATGTATTAGAAAAGAAACTGAGTCAATATAAAATTTGTCGCATGTGCAAAATGACGCGCGAAAGATTGTTAAACCGAAAGATATAACAGAAGGAATTGCTCAAATGATGGTTCTAGGTCTGCGATCTTTCGATATAGTTAAAGGCCTGGGCTTTAACAAATTATTTATTCTTATTACTAATCCTTTCTCGAATCCCAATTATTTCGAGAATATCGAAATCTTCGGGTTCTTGCACACCTCTACTGCTCACTCATTATAAATGAGTTCCCATTTTGTTTGTTCTGTCCATACAAACTGAGTTCTCTATCTTTAACTTTAGCAGCTGCAGTAAAAAGAAACAATTTATATATATATACGTATATATCTAAGGCGAGAATAGTAGGTTACGACATTCTCATTGTGGTGGAGGGGATAGCACTAGTGACGAGGAGAGTGGGGGCAAGGGCCGCCACTTAGCAACATCTGGTTTAAAAAATATTTTCCCTTCGACACTTTCGTTTTACAGCAAGATGTTTGATATTTATAAATATAATTCTGTAATATATTCTCTAAATATAAATCTATAATTATATATTCTATAATATAAGATATATTCTATAATATATCTATACATATAATTCTATAAGATATTCTATAATTTCTGTAGCCTATAATTCTATAATATATTCTATAATTTCTGTAGTCTATAATTCTATAATATATTCTATAATTTCTATAGTCTATAATTCTATAATATATTCTATAGTTTCTGTAGTCTATAATTCTATAATAATATTCTATAATTTCTATAGTCTATAATTCTATAATATATTCTATAATTTCTATAGTCTATAATTCTATAATATATTCTATAGTTTCTATACTCTATAATTCTATAATATATTCTGTAATTTCTGTAGTCTATAATTCTATAATATATTCTATAGTTTCTGTAGTCTATAATTCTATAATATATTCTATAATTTCTGTAGTCTATAATTCTATAATATATTCTATAGTTTCTGTAGTCTATAATTCTATAATATATTCTATAGTTTCTGTAGTCTATAATTCTATAATATATTCTATAATTTCTGTAGTCTATAATTCTATAATATATTCTATAGTTTCTGTAGTCTATAATTCTATAATATATTCTATAGTTTCTGTAGTCTATAATTCTATAATATATTCTATAATTTCTGTAGTCTGTAATTCTATAATATATTCTATAGTTTCTGTAGTCTATAATTCTATAATAATATTCTATAATTTCTATAGTCTATAATTCTATAATATATTCTATAGTTTCTGTAGTCTATAATTCTATAATAATATTCTATAATTTCTATAGTCTATAATTCTATAATTCTATAATATATTCTACAATTTCTATAAATATTATAATATATAGGTGTAATATCTATAAATGCAAAGAGTGCTCGAGATTTCAGTATGAAATGTGAAGTTTCACGATACGACTATGATCGTGGTGTGAACTCGTATGCATTCGAGATTGTCGTGTGTCGCTTGCACGAACTCCACGCTCGATACCGGCGAGTCGTGGTCAGCTTCTTTGTACCGAAGATCACCAAGGTGAACAAACTCCCTTATCCTGCTTCTCTCTCTCGCTCTCTCTCTCTCTCTCTCTATATATATATATATATTTATTTATAATTTTTTTTAACTTAATTTATATATATATATATTTATTTTATTTTTTTTATTTATATATATTATTTTATATTTTATTTTATATTTTATTATATGTATATATATATATATATATATATATATTTATAGTTTTTACAAATTTTTATAATTTTATATATATATATTTATAATTTTTATAATTATACATATATATTTATAATTTTTTGAACTTTCCTTTTAACTTAATCTTTTTATACACTTGAATTTTTGCAATTTTCGAGAGAAAGGTATCCCCAGTTTCCAAAGAAACGAACATCATGCTTTAATATGAGATCAAGCGGCCTCTTTTTGACAGTCAGTTCAAATTATCGACAATTTTTCACTGCCACGCAGGTACAGTTGTGCTCTTCGCTCGTATTAATTACATTGATCGTAATCTTCCTCGAAGAAAAACTCTTTGCGTTTTTAATTTTGCTCTCCAGGATCACTATGTGCCACGAATTAATGCACCGTCGACCGAACGATTCTCTCTCTCTCTCTCGCACGCCGTTAACACGATCAGAACATACTCGAGGCACTTACAAGCGTGAAACCGCGTTCCCGTGTCGATGGCGAGTATCGTCGCGGTTTGTTGCCGATTTCACGCGTTACCGCGGAATCCTCCGCGGATTATCCCGCAGGTTTCTGCTCTCGACCTGCAATTATAACTGCCGGCCCGAACGCATTAATTTCACAGCACCTGACAAATGTACGCGGCCGGCGAATACCACCTCCTGAGTCTCAGAACGATCAGTTGTAATCAGGAAAGCGGCCGAGAAGCCGAATGTCCTCGCGAACGGAGCGCGTGAATCTCTGGAACTCGTTGGAATCTCCGTTACGAAACTCTCCGGGGAATGTGAAATATCCAGCGAAGCGAAAATGGTCGTCTCCTCGCGACCAATCGTTCTCGTTTCGCCATAACTTTCTCACTGCCGTAAGATCGTGGCCGTGTAAACGTCAGCCTGACAATTAGCGTGAAATCGCTAGATTGAACTTGGCTCTAGAGGTTTGAAACTTCACGGGACTGCTCGATTCTAAGCGCGATTAATTAATGTTCTTCAACTGTAAATACGTTGGTGTATTTTTGCGTATGAATTTTAAGCCTGATCGTCTTGAATCGAATCTATTTTCGAGAAAAATGTCGAATATAATAATTTTTTATATGTAATAAATGTATAATAATACACACACACACACACACACACACACACATATATATATATATATATATATATATATATATATATATATATATGTATATATATATAAATGTATAAATAACTTATATAACAAACGTACATGTATTTATAATAATACAATAATAATACATTATATATGTGTGTACATATATGTATATTATTGCACATTATTATCATTATCTTTATTATTGTAGATTATTATTATTACATTATATTATTATATATTAATGTATTGTACAATGCAATATATCAATGTATAATATATAATGATGGGAAATTTAATTCCATAATCCACGATAAGATATACACTTAATATATAAATAATAATATACGTATTAATAATATATTGATCAAATATAAATATATTACGTTAAAAATTTAGTAAAAAATGTTATATTACGTAAGTTATATTTACGTTGTTGTTATTAAAATTCATGAATAAAAATTAATTCTCAGCTACCTCTCACCGAAGCTGTAGAAATATCTGACAAAAAGTATTTCTACATTTTTTTTCACAGTTTCTAGCATTCTCCATAACTTGGTCACTTGGCATCCTGATCATCCAGATCTCGCGTTCCTTGTCACATAAAGCTATGTTAAGTCGGCTCGGACGTGTTGTTTGAAACAGTGGGAGGGGCGGCGAGTTGGCTTTTCTCGCGGTCGAATGTTAACTCGACGGAAGACAGAAATTACAGGCTTGCTGGGGCCATTACAACCCCGCGGCAACCACCGAACCTGCCCACCTCGTTCCTCGTCCTCTTCTCACCCTCTTGCGGCCGAGCGTAAGCGCATTCCGCCCCGCGGTCAAACGAATCGTCCAAACCTGCCGTGTTATTCACGTGATCGTTACCAATTTGCTTCTTGAGAAGTAGCTCTGCTAAGGGAAGAAGAAGGAGTGATTCAACCAGGTTCATAGATTGTGAGAGAGTTGGGGACTACTGTTCGACGAGTGTCGCTTCATAGAAGCGTGAGTGTAGTCTGTTAATTCTTAGTATATATAACATAATATATAAATATTAATATAAATATATATTAATAATATATAAATATTAATATAAATATATATTAATATATAAATAATAATATACGTATTAATAATATATTGATCAAATATAAATATATTACGTTAAAAATTTAGTAATGTTATATTACGTAATATATGTTACTCTCTGTATATTATGTAATTATAATATTAATATACATGATACTTGATAATATACTTGCATTAACATGTAATGATATATATGTATAATATAAGCATACTGTGTGTATGCTTATATTATACAATATAATGTATAATATAATAATGTATTATACTATATAATGTATAATACAATATAATGTATAATAATGTATATCATTTTTATATAGTTCAGTAACTGTTAGAAATTTCTCTATATTAATGTAATATATAGACTAATATTAAATTTATTTTATTAAATTTATTAGCGTCTCTATTAAATTAGCGTTAGTATTATTCAATCAGTTAACTAAATTTAACTTTGCTTTTAATTTAACATACAAGTAGATGGATCTTGTGTTAAATTTTAATATATAAAAGAGCATTTAATATATATAAGCTTACATATACAAAATTTAATACATACAAGCTTACAAAATTTAATATATACAAGCTTACAAAATTTAATATATACAAGCTTACAAAATTTAATATATACAAGCTTACAAAATTTAATATATGTAAGTACTACATATTGGCTTACAATTGGTTTCTATTAACTTTGGTTTCTATTTACTAATATATGTAAGTATTACATATTGGCTTACAATTGGTTTCTTTCTCGAAAAAGGAGAAGCAGAAACAGGTAGTCGACGAAGCGAGTCGATGAACTAGTAATTACGTGGCAAATTACAAGAGCGACTAACAAGTACACCAAAAGAGAGTTTACGTTGGGTAGACGGTGCACTTGCTGGCTAATGACTCGAGCTTTCATCTCTTCTCTGATGGAGACGTTGGCTAGAACGAAAGCGTCGTGGATTGCTTTGCCGGTTTATTAGTGGTCCTTAACACTAGAATTACCAGCGATCAAAGCATAAAATTTCCACCAGAGACGTTAGAACAAATGAAGACAGAAAATCTTTATGGTACAACAGAATACACAAGCTATTATTCATGTATTTTATGAAGGGTCATTCCAATCTCCAAAAATATACTATTTTATTTTATATAATTAAATTTATAATTAAATTTATTTTATATAATTTTAAATTTTATATAGTATCTATAAAATATTTCATAAAAATATTCAAATGATCATTTTGACCATTTTGATAGTTCTAGTGTTGATGTCGTTCTGGAGATCTAAATATCTATATTTCACAATATTATCGGGATCTTTGAGGTTTGGAAGTGTACTGAGTGGTTTGTGTTTTAAATTAGAGATCATTGTGGTATGAAGCATGATAGATTGTTCCATTGGTTTCATCAGCCTCTTGATTGGAGTTGAGATGAGTTAATTCGATGCTGAGATCGTTTGAGTAGAATAATTTCTCTGTATATAGTTTCATTTTCGTGAAAATATAAATTTAATTATTCTTACAGAAAGATCGATCACGTCAAAATTAATTTGTCTTTATTAATTATTAATTCTATTATCGTGCAAGTTTTTGATCAAGAAATAGTTCGGTTAATCTTTATGAACAGTGAATCATCTATTAATTCGTAGAAAAAAGTTGCCATCTACGTCATTGAAAATGTATTTTTAGATACTATTGCTAAAAGAATAACAAATATATCTCATATTGTTTATGGTTTAATCGTTTAATCTTCTTTAGTTCAATTATTCTAAAATTCTCTCATTTATTTAATCATTTTTAACACTAGAACTATCAAGATAGTTGAAAATGACTGATTCTTAATTTTTGTTAAATATATTGTAGACGAGCAAAAATACTGTATTTTTATAGATTTAAATGATTTCTTTTACAAAATATATAAATAAAAGCTTGTATATTCTATTTTTTTTTTTTTTTTTTTTTTTAATTTCTTTGATGACGAGAAAAAATACTGTATTTTTATAGATTTAAATGATTTCTTTTACAAAATACACAAATAAAAGCTTGTATATTCTATTTTTTTATTTTTTTTTTTTATTTTAATATCTTTGATGAAAATTCTACGTTTCAGTCCATGAATGTCCAACCTTTTAGATCTTGTGAACCAAAAATTTGTTGAACGCTGCACATAGTTTACGTATAATTTTATCAATGTAACCTATATTATTTATGAGGATATTGAAACAACTTTTACAGTGAAGCAATGCATTGATTAGAAAAATATATTTATATCGATTGAAAAGATACGATAAGTTTTAATGAGAATACTGAACTTGTTTTTTGGTGTCATGTCATTAATATTTGATTTTGATACAAGTAATGGCACTGCAAAGAGTATTTTCAAGATGTCTAAAATGTTTCTTCTTGTTTTATTTTCTGTGCGCTTCACATGGAATAGAAATCTGTTCTCAAATATAAATACTCCCAAGGAAATGGACATTCATGGTCAAAATTATTCAAATAATAAAATTCTCGTTCAATTATTCCAATTTTATACAGCGTAGCCCACACGAACAGGGTCTAAGGCGGATTAGAACGCGTCTGTTTCAGCCTTTCTTTCAATCATTTCTTCGACAAACACCCGTGAACACAAATCTCGTCACGTGTGCTCGCAACCGTCAACGTGAAATCCGGAGTCTTGCGACGGTGAAACCATCGCTCAATATCCCATCGAGACTGATCGCCGAGGGTGTCGGGGTCGAGAAACCCGCGATCGTGGAGATTAATCTCGATTCAACGCGATCGAGACGTCAGCGTCGCCTGCATCATTTCATTTTTTCATTCCACGGTTGTGCGTCTCTTCTTCCGTCTCTCTATCCCTATATCAGCTCGTTATTGCTCTTTCTCACGCGTGTATCACTCGTATGCACACGCACGTGCTCGCGCCAATCGCACACGCTCTGCCTTTAACTCTCCTCTCTTTCTCGACCCGGCTTCTTCCTCTGGCTCTCCTTCTCATCGTCTTTTTCTTCCTCTTTGCAGTCTTCTTCTTCTTCGCCTCTCGCGAGGGTCGCGCTCTCTTCACCGCCGTCGATCCTCCACGGCTCGTTCTTCCGCGTTCTTCTAACCTGCCGATCGAATCGTGCGAACTCGACGAGTCCAGAAGCGAGCAAACGCATCGTCGATCTGATTGACGATCGGAGAACACAGTCCGGCGTGAAGTCGAACTGTTGTAACTCCACGTCGAGAATGTTTTTGTCGATTGAGATTGCAACGTCTCCTCAATTATAAATCCAGGTGAAACAAATAACAAATTTATTGCTTAGCAGTGGATATATCGACGAGTTCAGAAAGAAAGCGACGAACACTTATTGTACACTCGTTATGGTCCGCAATCAGTTGCCAGGCGCATAGGTGGTTAAACTGATGGCGTGTTCAAAGATTTTGTGTACAAGAAGAAGTTATTAGGTCGTTTAGGGTCTACCTTAGGCTGGTCTCTCGAAGAGTGAAGTTTTCCCTTTTTGTTGAAACTCGTCCTTTCCGCTCGTTTTTTCATCGAACTTCCAATATTAACTCGCGAATGGCACCCTGTAGATTGTAACGACTATAGTGATCTGTATTGTGTTACAAAGATTTAAGTTCACTTTTCTGATGAAATTAAACTAAAACACTGCCGAAATTAAGCGATGCAAGGTATAAATGTTCGAATGTGTATTCGAATATCCAATGATATTAAGGATTGAAGTTTTATTATTCACTGTAACATTATCGGTTTGATGCGAAAAGCTATGCACATTGACGAGAATTTTTTCATGTTTCTTTCAAGCTATTTCGAGATATTTTTTTCAAGTTTTAGAGAAGCATAAGTAGATCGGAAGAACGAAACAGGATAAGAATTCAAGGAATTGTTTAACTCAAATATTCAAAGTTAAAGTAAACCGTTGAAGAAAAATTGTTCAATATTGAACAGCGATGATAATTAAAATATATAAAAGTATTAAAATTAAAAATATAAAAGTATCTTTGGAAGAGACAAACTCAGGATCGTCAAAGTAGAAGCTTCACGTTTTCACGCTGAAGTGAATTATCATACGATATTTTTTTGAAGAAATTGCAACCGTTCGAAATATCGACAATTTTTCATTTCAGTTGAAAAGAAATTCTTATTACACGTACTTATGTGTTTTTCTAATTATGCAAAACGTACATGACATTGCAATTTTTGCATCAGAAATGCAAATTTGCTACATTGATTTATTCTGTTGGTTCGAGCTTGAATTTGAAGGAAAATTTTCACAAGTAAATACGCCAGTATATTGTTCCATCAATTTCTTTATTTTTCGCTCTGTGGAGTTAATCGATTTGACAAATGAGTGGCTCCGGCAATGGAGTACCAATCAACGTACGCTCGTGTTCCAGCTGCTAAGCGAAATGAGCTTTTGTAATCGCGATTGGAGAGACTCGGAGTGTTCAACAGATGAAGAGTAATGATCGTTCTACTGTAGAACATCGAGCGTTTAAGTTCCATTATTGCTACTTAGTTATGGATGGGAGGACTATTCTCTTTTCAACTGTGCTCTTGTGGCAAGGGTAATCCATACACGTCGATATTTACATTTAAACTCGGTGCTGATCGATCTTACGATGGCAATTGTGCACGCGTGATGTAATGCGAACATATTTAAGAGTAGAGTGTGGATGTTTCAATGATAAAATGTACAGAGAGCTTGATAGCGCAAAAAGGAATAGAATATAAGTATATAATAAATAAAAATACAAATATCAATATTTAAATGTAAATCTGTGAATATTAAGTACAAATATAAATATATGTTCGGTTTTTTTTCTCTCGGTGTTTATTGTAAATATCGCCAGAGGACTGTGTAGCTTGGACGTCGAACCAATTTTGACTTAGCAAGCTGAGGTTCAACAATTCTGCACAGTCGAGGGCTTATTTCATATTTTAATTAAATATTAAATATTTATTTTAATAAGTATAAATACACATTAGTAGACACATTAAATAGTATAAGAAAAAAAAAATATATATATATATATAATGTATATTTATGTAGGTACATAAAGAAAAGAGATCTAAATGTGTATATACTATATTTATATTAAATATTAAGGATACTTATAAGTAATGTCGTTTTTTTGATATTGCACAAAATTTTTATTACAATATGATTTAACAATAATCACACTAAATGTCAATACATATAGATTATGTTAGGTTATATATATATAATGTATATTTATGTAGGTATATAAGGAAAAGAGATATAGATGTGTATAAATTATATTTGTATTAAATATTAAGGATACTCATAAGTAATGTCGTTTTTTTGATACTGTACAAAATTTTTATTACAATATGATTTAACAATAATCACACTAAATGTCAATACATTTAATTAGAATGTAGATTATGTTAGGTTATATATATATAATGTATATTTATGTAGGTATATAAGGAAAAGAGATATAAATGTGTATAAATTATATTTATATTAAATATTAAGGATACTCATAAGTAATGTCGTTTTTTTGATACTGCACAAAATTGTTATTACAATATGATTTAACAATAAGCGTCAAGAACACTAAATGTCAATATATTTAATTAGAATGTAGATTATGTTAGGTTACAAGTTAAATTATTGTTACTAGATGGCAGTAATTATTAAATTTGAAATGAAATATAAACGTAACTTAACTAATATAAATATAAAATATCAAAGTTAATAAATAATATTAAATTTGATGGAAAACAACGTTACTCGTGGGTATTCCTAATATATTTTCTACAAACGTAGAAAAATTATTTCATTTTATAGTTATTCAAGCAATTAGATAATTTGGAGAAGAATCGTTTGCTCTCATTCAGAATAATCCGTTGTTCAATATCAGATGTGTTATTCAAATGATGATTTTTTTCAAATGCAATGGCCTCTGCCATAATGACTACGTATCAACACGCGCAACAAAGAAATGTAAATTCATCGAATCGCGCGTGTGAATTCATCAATTGCCCCGGTCCCATTTGCTAAATTTTCTGTTCGCCGCCGGGGCGTCTGGCTCCCTCTTATCACCGTTGCAGACGACCTCGCTCATTTTTCTCGAACAATGAGTTTCATTGAGGAAACAGCCCCGTCCGCTTTGGCCCCGTCCGCACGTCCTGCCTGCGTGTTTTTTTTTTTTTTTTTTTTTTTTTATTGTGCCGAAGATGAACGCAGATAGAGTTACACGGCGAGAGAGCCTCGGAGGATCCGAGCGAATCGTGTGAATAGAGCTTTGTGAGCTTGCAGATCGCCCGGCGTAGATAATCTAGCACTCTTCTAATGCGAAAATCAGTTAACGAGCCTGTCGACTCGGGAACATCTTGAAGCTTGCTCCCAGATTGATAAAAGCGACGTTATATATCGGGATATAAATGAATACCTTCTCATGTAATATACCGGTTTGTTGTTCACAGGAGAAGGGAGAGAATGAGAGACTTGGGATTATAACGAGATGTTACGTGGAATAGGTTTTTCATACAGAATTGCTTTGAATAGCTGAATTGCTTTGAAGAGCACGCGGAGGTTAACTGGAATCATTGAATGTTTTTCGTTGTGGGCAAATAGAAAATAATCACGATACAGTTTTGATACAGTTATCAAACTGCTGCGTCAATACAATTGATGGCAGTTCCCAAATTTGAATACAGTTATTAGAATATAATGAATATGTTCTGGTGTGCTGATTTTTAATATTTTAATATTTTATTTTAGAATATTATTTATTATAATTAATATTAAATAAAATTTAATATTTTAATATTTTATTTTACAATATTATTTATTATAATTAATATTGAATAAAATTTAATATTTTAATATTCTTTGATATTTTATTTTATAATATTATTTATTATAATTTATATTGAATAAAATTTAATAGTTTAATATATTTTAATATTTTATTTTACAATATTATTTATTATAATTAATATTGAATAAAATTTAATATTTTAGTAAATGTTGTTTTAATATTATTATTATTATTTAATGTTATTATAATAATTGATATTGAATAAAATTTAATATTGTAATATATTTTAATATTTTATTTTACAATATTAATTATTATAATTAATAATATTAATTATTATAATTAATATTGAATAAAATTTAATATTGTAATATATTTTATTTTAACAATATTATTTATTATAATTAATATTGAATAAAATTTAATATTTTAATAAATGTTGTTTTAATATTATTATTATTATTTAATGTTATTATAATAATTGATATTGAATAAAATTTAATATTGTAATATATTTTAATATTTTATTTTAGAATATTATTATTTATTATAATTAATATTGAATAAAATTTAATATTTTAATATATTTTAATATTTTATTTTATAATATTATTTATTTATTATAATTCATATTTTATTTTTGTATTATCAACTTGCATTAATTAATAAGTAGTTAGCAACTATGTTAATTTATAGAGTAATGCAACAAGCTGACGCAATGTATGTACATGTAGACGAAAGATACTTAAAATAATCTTAAACAAGTTGCATTAGTTCCAAATCAAATTTTAATAGATTATTCAATAGATCAAATCTCAAAAACAGGGACTTGTGATTAGTAAAATATAATACAGGGTCTCTCAACTGAACTGCTGTGAACAATTTTTCATAATGAAGAAAGAATTTTTTCATAAGATCAATCTTTTTCTGAAACTTTAAAATTATTTTTTTTTTTCAAGAAGAAGTGAAGATATCTTTTACAAGTACCAAGAATGTAAAATGTTTATATTGTATATAACAATAATTGAGTAAAATGAGAACAAAGTCTGAATCAAGTATCTCTACAAGTATTTGAAACAAAAATTGATTATACCTACCATGCAATTTCACCAACTTATTAAAAAAAAAAAAAAAAAAAAAAAAAAAAAAAAAAAAAANAAAAAAAAAAAAAAAAAAAAAAAAAAAAAAAAAAAAAAAACGACAAACTGAAACAAGCACATTTTTAGCGAATAAATTACTTAGAGTTTAACGAATAGCATGTCCAACAAAATTTCAAAAAATTACACAAAGTAAATAGAAATACACTTTAAATGAATACAGTTTCTCGAAGGAAGAAGGAAACTATCTTCCTTCTTTCTTTTCAATTCTCTCCGAGACGCGTGATCTCGTTTGATGAAACGAGTTCGTTTATTTCATTTGAAGGCTGTACAAAGAACGCTCGACTACCCTGCTTGTTTCCACTTCCTTCTACTTGTCTCGGGTCCCGCGATTTTCTCTTCTACGATATTTACCTGTTTCACGCTCGTGACATCGCGCTCACGTGCACGAACTTCGTGAAAAGAGCGAGAGAATGATTTCGCAACGAGGGAAACGCCTGGCTGGCATATTAATTTCGCGTGACGGGCGTTCTCCGTGCTTTCTTTCTCCCGAACCCAGAGAGAAAAAAAAAAAAAAGAAATGAGAAGTACGAGAGTGGAATATTTAATTAGTTCAGCATCTTTTCTGTCATCTTGGACATGCAAGAACGAGAGACGCCGTTCTCTTTCCAGCTTTCTCGTCGATCGTTTCGCGAGAACTTATGAATTGAATAATACATGAGTGTATATCTTATGGTCTCTCTGGATATATACTTGAAGTGATGTAATTTTTCGATGCATTTTTATGACGAAAGTGACGCAGAAAGAAAGTATGTTTTCCTCGAAGTGAAAAACTAATTTTCGAACAGAATTAGATTATTATTTTAGTTCTCACCCATCTCCCATTTTTACAATTAAATTTGTCTTTTTTTATCAAATTGACACATCAACAAAAGACCAATACCTTTTATGTACAGTTAATCCTCCTGTAACATTCATTTGTTCCGTGTTATGCGAAATTTAGAATTTCAGAAACAGTGTGATGAGAAAATTCCAAATTTACATTTACATTCTGTGGTTTGTCAACAACATATCGCGTTCGAGGTGTATTTTCATGTCATTTATCATGAAATAAATAAATATAATAAATATAGATTTGTTAAATCTTCATTACCTTAAATAAATATATTATATTTATAAATATTATTATTATATAATATTAATATATATTATATTATATTTATATTATTATAAATATCAAATATTATTTATCTCGAATAAATATAGTATATTATATTTATAAATATTATTATAATTATATTATATTTACATTGTTATAAATATTAAATATTATTTATCTCGAATAAATATAATATATTATATTTATAAATATTATTATTATTATTATATTATATTTACATTATTATAAATATTAAATATTATTTATCTCGAATAAATATAATATATTATATTTATAAATACTATTATTATTATATTATATTTATATTATTATAAATATTAAATGTTATTTATCTTAAATAAACATAATATAGATATTATTAGATCTTTTATCGCGAAACGAATCTATCAGCGAGATAGAACAAATAATAATCGGAGAACGAGATTATTATTGGTTCTATAATAATCGAAGAACCCCCCAGTCGGGTCTTGCGCGCCTCGAAAGAAAAATTTTCATTTTACTGATCGGACGTTTTCGATTTTAGAATTAGTAGCTGATAGGGAAGACGTACTTCTTGGGGGTTCGACGACCTGCAGTACGATGACCTTCAAATTTACAAAGATCAGATTTCACAACATTCCTCGTCGTAACCAGATAGAGGAGTTAACACGGTAGGGTCTAAAGAACACGACGGGACACTGTTTGTACACGGTATGGAAGACACGTCTCCCGATACTATGTGCGAGGCGTTAGTTTAGGAGAAGAGAGAGGCAACCGGCCGGTGAATAATTAGAGAGAGGTCTTCCTCCGCGTGAAACGAGTAATTAAGAGGAAAAGGTGATTTATCGTGGCCGCGGTGCGCGACAAGCGGCCAATCCACGGTGTGTCCCGATGGTTTAAGACGCATCGTGCGTCGGCCTAATGCCAGTTTCACACGACAAGAAAATCTCGTCGTTAAACGCGTTTCTATGCGTTTGAGAATATTTGTGAATCTGACATTAAACGAACGGAATCTAGAAGTAGAAACTTGCCTCATCTGTTTTACTTCGGGTCATTCTGTTTCAAATATATATATTTTATATATTTTATATATTTTTGTGTACAATGTAAATGTATATATATAATAATAATATTTATAAATATAAATGTAAATATGTATATTTTATATATTTTTGTGTACAATGTAAATATATATATAATAATAATATTCATAAATATAAATATATAAATATGTATATTTTATATATTTTATATATTTTTGTGTACAATGTGTGTCTCACGTAACTGTTGCCATGATTTGTCAGACAGCTGCAAGAGTCTGGCCAAAAAAAAAAAAAGAAAAAACATTTCGAGCAGAAAATTAATCAATTTTACACGATTCAAATTCGTACACGAAAGTCCAATTTAGAATGCAACCTAACCCAGATCAGGAAATTGTTCGTCAGTCTGTCACCGTGTGAAACTGGCCTAAGTAAACTGGCCAGCTATTCTATGGAACGTGCACGCCCGTCACTCGAACCGTTTTTGCACGAGCGTTCCTCCGCTCGTAAAATTTCAAGTCGCCTGGTTTGCCACAGTCGTCACATTTACGGCCAATGAAATTTTTCTTCCGCTCGGGTCTCTCCTGGGACGTGTTACGGCTCCAGTAGGTCTAATTTACGATCTGCCAGGTGGTGGCTGCTCCCGTTCTTTGCAACCTCTCTTCTACGGAAGGAGGAGACGTTTCAACTGATAGACAAGGTCACGGCTACTGGACCGCAGCTTCTTTCCTCTTTTTAGAGGAACGTCACTTGCCAGCCGGTGATGGATTGTCTTTTAAGCTGACACGGGGATCTTGTTGCCGCGAGATCCTGGTTGCCTTTGATATTCTCCAAGCGCGAGTCTACCGCTAACTCTTGAACGCCGTGCGTTTAATTTCCTGCCACGCACGTCGAGAATCTTTCCTCCCCAAAATTGTAATATCCTTTCAGTTTTAAGCGCATTTAAAGTAGGCAAAACAGATAACGAGTTTATTACTTCTGAAGAAAGCGACGAATCGTTGTCACACGGTTTGGTCACTCGTTACGGTCCGCAATGCAAGTGCCACGCACACGTCGAATATTTTTTTCTCATGTAACATTGTAAATATGTCCGTTCAATATTGAGATATTAGAAGAAACGTATGCTTTCAATTATATTAAAAGATTTAATATAAATTTTATGAGGTGTTAGCTCAAACGTAAGATAAACGTGTAACTTGAATGATAGACAGATACGTTTCTCGTTTCCAGGTGAAATTTAGCACATCATTTGATGTTATTATCAGTTTAAATAGAAAAATGTCGATTGTTACTATACAAGATAAACAGAATATTCCAATGGAATTAAAATTGGATACTAGGTATGCACAATACTGTATCTATTATATTTGCACGAGCACAGTTGAAAAAATTAGTTGAGTTCAATCAGAAATTTGCTTTCTCTACTGAATGTTGTCTAATTTATATATTAATATATATAAATTAATTTATATAGTCTAATTTATGTATTAATTTATTAACGTATATTAATATATGTACCTCTAATTTATACATTTATATAGTTCTAATATATTAATATATTATATAGTTTTAATATATTAATATATAAATCAGACTATTTAAATTAATTTATATATATTAATATATAGAACTAAATATATAATTAATATATATATTAATATATATGTATATATATAAATTAATTTAAATAGTCTAATTTATATATTAATATATTAATGTATATTGATATATATACTTCTAATTTATACATTTCTAATTTATATAGTTAATATATTAATATATAAATTAGACTATTTAAATTAATTTATATATATTAATATATAGAATTAAATGTATAATTAATATATATATATATATATTAATATATATGTATTAATTTATTAATTATACATTATTTTATATATTAATTATACATTTAGTTCTATATATTAAGTCTAATTTATATATTAATGTATTAATGTATATTGATATATATATATATATATATACACTTTTAATTTATACATTTATATAGTTCTAGTTAACATATTTCGTTAACACTTTTTTGCATCCTCAAATTCCCCACAAATGCACATACAAAAATCCGCGAAATGGTTTAACATTTTCTGCCCAATTACGCAACGACCACTTTCAAATCTCCACAAATCTTAGGGACGACGATTCGATTCGAACTAACGTTTGTGACGAACGTTTCTCTTCGTTTCAGATTGCTCAGCTACGCGCTGCTCTTCCTGTTGTCGGCCACTGTCGCCGTGGCCACCGCAACGGCGGAGCAAGCGGCGTCCAGCTTCGAGACGGTGCACACGAGCAACGCGGCGATTCTAAATCGGCTGGGTCTCGCCCCGCTTCAGATACCCGACGGCCATCACAAGAAGCGTCTGGCCGGCCCGGAACCGCCCGGTCTCAACTCGAAGACGCGGATCCATCAGCCTTACAGCCGCCGGCACGGCCACCGGGACAGCCACGTCTACATCGTGAAGCTGCCAGCCAGCCCGCCGTACTACACCATCACGAAGCCGCACAAGTCCGTGAAAGACGACAGGGTGACGAAGACCGGGCCCAACTTCCCCGTGGGGTTCCAAGGGAACGGTAAACCGGCGAAGATCTACCATTGGAACCTGCCGGTCGTGAAGAAGATCACCGAGAAGAAGCGGCTGCACACTCAGCTGAAGCTGGACCAGGCCAAGAGGAAGATGGACGCCGCGAAGAAGTATCAGAATTCGAAGAACAACCGTGGCGAGCCGGGTGACCCAGTGAGGCAGCAAGGGAGCAGCAAGAAGCGTTACGGGAGCACCAACGACAAGGCGAAGCACGTGAGGAACAACGACAAGAGGCTGAGCTATCCGGATCAGGAGGAGGACAAGGGTGACGCGACGAAGAAAAGCAACGTGAACAAGACGTACAGGCTGGACGACACCGGCGTGCACAGGATCCATTTGACGAACGAGGTTCACGGCTCGAGGAACACGGCGAAGGTGAAGAAACACCGGAAGAAGGCGGCCATGTCGTACTACGCGCCGATCACCGGCAAATCCGGCTCCACGAGCATCCACAAGAATTTCCCCGGTAACGGGAAGCCGAAGGCGTTCTACGTGATGGAAAAGAGCCGCAAGCCTGTCTATTATCACCCCCTGTTACCTTAATCTCGCGTCACCGCGCCAAGGTAATGCCGCGAGGAGCTCGTTAACTCAAGTCAGGTGAAAACGAGAGCGAGGGCCGCCCGTTTTATCGTAGCACGGCGATGAAATTTTTAGAGGAACTGAGAGTAAGAATGTGCATGTAACGTACCGTGTATATGTATGTATGTATGTGTGTGTGTGTGTGTGTGTGTGAGAGAGAGATTCTTTTGGATGGAGTCGTCCTTGCTCGAAGCCACGCGTTATCCTGCAGAGATAAAAAAAAGAAAGAAAAGAAAACCGTTCCACTTCTGTTACAGTTGTTAGAAGTATTAGATTAGGTTTCTTTCCGAGGCTTTCTTTGGAAAGGTGGACTTAATATTTAGGATAGTTTGAAGAAAGAGTTTTTTGCAAAACGCCTGCGGCTGAGCTCGATGCGGTGGCACGCTCAGTGACCATGCACTAGGTTAAGCCACGAGGGGGGAAACGGAAACGATCGTGTCGGTGCTTTCTCTTCTCACGTTTGCATCGAGCTGCCGCAATTGTTAACTGCCAGAGAGACGCACGAATCGCGTTGGATTTGACAATTTTGTGAAATTTCAAAAAAAAAAAGAAAAAAAGAAAGAAGAAACTGAAATATCTGTAAATCGACGATCAATTGTCAAAGTTACCCGATGCGGACGATGGCTTCGCCTCGATCGTTTCCCAATCGCCGCGTTCAACTTTGTACAATATATTTTTATAAGTTTGACGAGACACTTTTTCTATATGTCGTGCGTCGTTTTCTACAACAACAACAAAAAAAAAAAAAAAAAAAAAAAAAAAAAAAAAAAAATGATAATGAGAGACCGATATCGGTAAACATTTCTGAACGAAATGAGTTTGCGAGTCTCGTGCGAGGCAATCGGTCGCGAGCGAACTTTTACGAAAGACTGGACAATATTATGCCTACTATACTACTCTCTCGGCGGGATGCACATGCCTTTTTCTACGTATTAACCGCGCAAGGACTTTTTACTGGTTCTATCTAACCTTTTTTGTTTTCNTTTTTTTTTTTTTTTTTTTTTTTTTTTTCTTTCTTTTATACTAACGAATTGCAGAAGCGCGAGAGCAGCAGACATTTTTTATATTCTTGTATATCGTATGTTATAGGAGGAAGCTCAATTGTATCGAACTATGGCATTCAGTGTAGTGTAATAAAAAGTATTTATAGTACTTTGTACACGTTGGCTGCCGTTGGAAAGGATAGAAGCCTCGACGAATCCAATCAACCTTTTTATCCTTTTTCTTTCGCTGTATAACAAAATAATTGAAAAAAATCCGTGATGAAGTAGTCCTTCCGACAAAATTGAACAACGAAGAAGAAAGAAGAAGAAGAAGATTGGAGAAGAAAAGTGTTCATACAATTTAATGTTCTGGTTTAAAATGAGAACCCCTTTTAACCCGTTATATCACATTTGCGATAGTATCGAGCCAACAACGAACCCTTTTGCCTCGAGGGCCACATTTTTTAGTAATTGATCATCTCTAACTTTGAAATGAGCAGAATCCCTGTCGTCCTTTGTCCGACGACCACTTTACGTCTCCTTTTCTTGTCTTTTTTCTTTTCAAATATTCGAGCCCTTTGGCAAATGCTTTTGTCACCGAGTAAAAAGAATGAATCCCTGGTATTTTCATCTGAAAAAAGAAATTGATCCTTTGAGAATGTGATTTCGAGAAGATAAGAACGTTCGAGAGTGACGAATAGTTGATTTCAATATAAATGAGTAGGAGTCTATTATATTATAATAGAATTAGATGTAATATTAACTAAATTCTATATTTAATTCTTTTATAATGTATGTATACTTTTGGTACAATATATTTTAGTATATCTCTCTTTATTTTAAATAATAAGTTTTATTATAGTATGATGTACTTGAATTTTTGAGTATTATATTTTAAAAATATAAAGTGCAGAATATTTTTACACGTTAAAATATATTTATGTTTTAATATATAATACAATAATATGTATAATTATAATGTAATATATACTATATATTATAATATTATAATATTATACTTTAGTATGAAATATAAGTAAATATTAATATTATACTTTAGTATGAAATATAAGTAAAGTACTAGAGCACGTTAAAAACATGATCTATTTAGTATATAATAGTATACTAAATGTTACATATAGTACAGCTTAACACTGTACCACTGTACCTTTGCATACTAAAGTACAGCTTAACACTGTACCTTTTTATACTAAAGTATGCTAAAAGTAAAACATACTATAATAAAATACACAAAATATATACACACAATATAATACACTTTACTTTATTTAATTTGTACTTTACTGCTTTATACCACATCATTATACTAAAAGTATACTTCACGTTTAACAGTATATTTCTAATATTATATTACACTATACTTTTACTAAAAAGTGTATCAAAGCGCTATATCATGAAAGAGATATCTTTCGTATCTTTTCAAGGACGAGTGCTTTGTAACCGGTGAATTTATTTAAGGAACGTAAGCCGAAAGAAAGGAGACGGAACATCTCAGCATCTCTACGTCCTCGGCTCGGATCACAAGATTGAATTGAAATTCCATTTAAACCAGGCTTTTCTGACATGTCTGGCATCGGTGTTATCGCGATCTTTGAATTCAATCTCTTTGAGCAAGTACATAGCTTAGATCGCGAGGTATTCCGGTAACCAGACAGGGCATAATCCCGAGCAGACTCGCATCTCGAGTCAATATTTGTACTACGCTAGGGAGAGTGGGTGGCGGGAGGGGAGGAAGAATGTATGAAACGCGTTTCCTTGTCGACACGAGGCTGGTAAGAATTCATCAAAACGTTTTCCAGCACTGTAAGGTAAAATAATAAGGTTCGAAATGAAAGGTGGAGGACTATTTTTAACACACGGTGTTACATTCGTCAATTTGAAACAATTGGAGAGTCCCTGTCGAAAACAGTGTAGGTTCCAAACATTGAATTTTCAAATCTCCTATCTCATGGAAGTATTCTAATAATTGTATAATAAAAGTATTTCAATTATTATTACTTTTATCGGTATTTTTACTTATTATGATTTATCGGTTTTATTAATATTTTTTTAATTGAAATAGGATTCAGGCTCTAGTTGAGGAAAAGAAGTGGAAAATTATCGACTGAAAACTTTCGTATATTTTTCACGTATTTACAAAGTAAAAAAGAAGATCTGGATAAAGAAAAGAAAAGAAAGTTTAACGACATACAAAAAATTACGACTTTACAAATAAATATATACGATATTAAGTACATTGTGGTAACACTAAATGCTCTGTAATCGTAGTTTCGCTCAAGATATAAAACTATTAAATACTAAATTACTCTATTATAGTGCTTGAGCAAGTTAGTCGTCGTGATCTCCTCTGCACAATCAATTGGCATGTTAGGTGAGTGCCCTAATGAAGCTAAATTATTTTCGAAACTGTTAATTATATCGGCAGATGTTCTAAAATTTCAAGGATTTCAAAGCTTCGAAATTTAATGCAATTAATAATTTTGGAAATGAATTCGTAAAAGATACGAAGCTCAATTTTGTTTCTCCTTTTTTTTTTTTTTTTTTTTTTTTTTTTTTTTTTTTTTTTTAATAAAATCAATGCATCACAACGTCCTTCAGGAAAGAATTAAAAATAATTTTAATTTTGCAAAGCTTGTAACTTTAATATTAAAAATATGCTCTACTTCAATATTCGACGTTTTAACTTTGATTTTGTAAAGCTTAGCAAAAAAATTAAAATTGAAATATTTTTCGACGTAGATAGATTAATAATTATAAGAAAGAATATTGATCTCAATATTGAGACCAAACTAAATGATGTGTTTTATTCAAAAATGGAATTTCTACGCGAGACACGTTCCAATATAACTAATAGTTTTGATAATATACTTTCAACTTCCTGCTTTGAAATGACTCATCCTGCGTATATGATGTACATAGGCATTTCCTTAAATCAATTATCATACAAATAGACGTACTCTGGTATATAAATATCGATACTCTATAAATAGAAGCTATACATCTTAAAAGTAGCAATTATGCACTTTGCCCGTGATCGAATCTCCCGTCTCGATCAACTGCAGCAATATATCTTAATTATGCTGGATAAATCGACGGTAAATTAACGCAAACTGAAAAACCAGTAGACATTGGCTACTGCACGAAAAGGGGGGAAAACATCCAACGAATGTTGCTTTGATTCGCCATCATGCTGTCTCATCTTTCACGCTAGTGTTGATGAGATCGTTTGTCGCACATTTTTTTTTTTTTCTTTGATATCTTTTCTCACTTCGAAACAGATTTTTATTTTTGGAGTATAAATAGTTGGTCATTGCAATTAATTTATTAGCGTTACTTTGGAAATAAGTTAATTATTTAAATGGATTTCTTGTTCGAACAAAGTAATAAATAATTCAGCGTGAAATTAGCCTGGAATCTGTGTCTGTCGGGCAGTTGACAACGTTGACAACGACTCAAAAAGCATTTGACCGAAGTTAAGTCGAATAAATAATTTATTCAAGCGCAAAATGAAAACAAGCGTAAAGCGAAACAATTCGATATTTGGTTCGATGGTAGATAAAAATTGTTTTCACGTTCGAATAAACTAAACGTCCACGGTTACCTCAAATTGAGAAATTGAAATTTGAAAGAGAAAATTGAAAAGAATTTGACAAATTGAAAATTGAAATATAATAATATGTAGTCTGGTTTTAAAACATATTACTTGAGTAGTGCCTAAGCTTATTCACTTCGTGGATATTGCAGAGGCATTGAACTTGAAGATGCAAAGAAAGAAAAAAGAAACAGAGGTACAAATCTCCGCCAAAGAGATCATTAGACAACAACGTCCACATCATCGGGCATGATGGAACTTTTTAACAGTCCGTCCCCGGGAACAGAACTCGACGATTCCCGTATAATCAACCGAGTGATAACCCATACTCTCAGATGTAAATGTAACACGATATAAATCACTGGTCGGCTAACTTCGATACGAAAACGTTGTCATTACGCAAATATACAAGTTTTCATGCTTCGCTCACGTCGGTGAAGTTGCATGCATTCGAGGGACTCGGAAGTTAATCGATCTGACGAATGTGAATAAGTTTAGAAAATAACTTATTTTGGAGAGGATATTTCGTGGTTGATGATGGTTGAGGTTTGGAAACTTTTTTGCAGATAATCACGAAAATGAAAAATTCAGATTCTCGGATTGTAATATTAACCCATTAATTAAACTTAACTCGCAATCAGTATAGCAAAGTAATAAAATGTCAATTTGCTACGATCCTGATTTTAATTAATTTAATCTGTTAAAAAATCAAGCATTTTTTATTATACTATATTATATATTATATTGCTATTACCATATTTAATTTATTATAATATTATATTATAATAAATTAATAGTAATATTATTATAATAGTATATATATTATACTATTATTATAATAGTAAAATATCATTATAATAGTAATATTATAATAAATTAATAATAACATTATATTATAATAGTTGCTATTACCATATTTAATTTATTATAATATTATATTATAATAGTTTTTTTATATATATCCTGATTTTCATTAATTTAATCTGTTAAAAACCAAGCATTTTCTATTACACTATATTATATTATATATTATATTGCTATTACCATATTACAATTTATTACAATATTATATTATAATAGTTTTTTATGTTTATCCTGATTTTCATTAATTTAATCTGTTAAAAACCAAGCATTTTCTATTATATTTATTATGTTGCTACTACCATATTATAATTTATTATAACATTATATTATAATAGGTTTTTTATATTAGTATATAATATATAATATAATACACTATATTATAATTATATTATGAACATTTTCCTTTCGTTGTTAAATCTCACGAAATCGTAAACTAGCGAATTCTTAAAATTTCACGATCACAGTTAAAAGAGAAAGTGAAATTTCATAACGAAGTAAATTTCGTAGAATTATAAAATTATAAAGATATTGCAAATCACGTGTCATCCTTAATGGGTTAATGCAACTTTCACGCTGTCGAAGAGAAATTCGAAGTGCTTCAAAAATGAAAACAAATTTCACAAACTCTGATAAATTGTTCCAACACGACATTCCGCGCAATCAAACACTGTAGTCGAATTACAAAAAAAAAAAGAGAGATTTCATTTCTCGAAACCCTCGTACCCTCTGATCAATCGAATTGCAGCTTTAGAGTAAAAAAAAAAAAAAGAAAAATCTTCCAACTCGGGAATTCTAATCCCAGCAATCCACACCGAAGCTTAACCATCGACAACCATACGTACTTCTAATCCCCGGTATCACTTCTAATTCTCTGGTACACTCGCTTGCGCTTTATTCGAACGTGAATAACAAATCCCCGTGTTTCTTCATCACGAAAACTGGCTGCTGAACATCATCCGCTGGCGGATGAGCGATCGTGTCACCCGGTAATCATCCTGGCGATTCACACCAGGACTTCGAGGATGGTTCGTTTGCGCGTTTAGCAGCTGGCCAACACCGCCGTCCTCAATAGTATGAATTATCCTGCCGGTGGCCGGGGTACCGGAAAGGCTGGCGCGCCCCCGCGTTCCCGTCCGGCTTCAACAGAAAGAAACTAGTCGGCTTGCCGTTAAACACGTACGGCCCGTTCTCCAACTTGTTCACCAAATCGTCGGCCGGCCTCGGATTGCTCTGCCATTGGTAAATCGACGTCGGTTTCCCGTTGCTCACGAACTCCGCCGACAGGCTGTCCAGTTTGGTGATCGGGCTGTCGATCGGCTTCTTGCTCGTCTTCTTCTGCCACTGGTACACCGACGTTGGCTTCCCGTTGCTCACGAAATCGATGGGCAGCTTGATGAACGGGTTGGCGGGCTGCTGGTAAGGTGGCTTCGGTCTCGCGGGCCTTGCGTACGAGACCTGCGGCCGAAGATTGGCCGTGGAGTATGTGGGCGGTTGCGAGATGTAGCCTAAGCCTGGCACGAACATGTAGGGCGTGGGCGGTAGCCTGATGTAGAAGATGTTGCTCTCCTCGTATCCGCTGGCTCGTTCGCCGGTGTCGAAAAGCTGAGGGACCAGCGGATAATTGACGAAGATGGCCTTGTGCTTTCGAGTTGCCTTTCGCGACGATTTCTCTCTCTCGTTGGACTGCTTGAGGGGAACGTCGGGCTTGTCTTCTGCTCGATTGTCGTCCCGTGTCCTGGCTAGCTCGTTCGTTCCGCCGTCGGTCTTCTCTGATTGCCTTTTTGCCGGCTGATTCGTCGCGTCCTTGCCGGTGACAATCCCGGTTTCCGTGGAAACTGGAGCCGCGTCCTTGTTCCCCGGGAACAATCGAGCGTTCAGGGTGTCGCCGAGCGGCACTGCTGCGGCCGATGCTACCGCGCACACCAGTATAGCCACCAGGGATGCCTTCATGCCGGCTGGAAAGAAGGCGAACGATTTTCATTGGTTTCGTCTTGAGTCGACAAAATATATATATATATATATATATATAGAACAATAAAAGGACAAAGTGTATTCGCGGAGCATTTGTAAATGGCATTTTGAAGAAATGTATGTTAAATTCATTTGAGTGCCTTTCGTTATAGTTGCTCTTGAAGAGTAGTACTTTAAGATCGTGTGTTCGCTTGAGAGCATTTGTGACAATTTTTAATTCCAATTTGAATTTTTAATATTTTATTTAGAATTCTTCTCAATGAATTTTTATTGGATCTGTGAAAGAAGATTTCAATTCGTTCAATAATTTTTCATAGTTCACGTTGCAATTTACGAAATTTTGACTGTAATATTATAACAGAAAGTATAGTATTAATAATAATAACAATGATATTAAACAATTAATAATTAACATAGCATTATATACAATTTTGTAATATTGTAATTTTAGTGATGTTAGACAGTGAAACACTCTCGAGAGCAATTCGCGATAATTTCATTCTGACCATAAACGTGACACCAATTTAATTCTTATCGTTCGATTGTTTGCTTTATTAAAAAATATCCAGCGAAATACATCGACCAATTCAGAAAGATCGAGCAAACGTAATCCGGCTTACAGTCGATTTACCAAGTTACCCCTTTCTCAGACTGACAATCAGATTAAGTTATTATCCCTGAAGGAATATTATCCTCTTTCCACTCTCAAAATATCGAGCTAAATTCCATCGCGAACTCGAGGACACGTTACCTCTAAATTAAACCGACTAACCATCTATTGGACTAATGCGACAAGCGGATGACATTAAGCATGCAAAACGCAATCCCGGTGGAAGATAGGGTAGAAACGATCGTGTCATCGTCGAAAGACGAAACAAATTATCGTCAACTTCGTTTCGCACAACTTCATTTTAGCAACTGAAGGATTTAATTTTTATTTAGCTTTGCTTAGCTTACTATTTTTTTATTTTTATCATCTAAAGCTAGACGGTTCTGTTGTAGAAATAGAATTTGTAAAAATCTTTGTATTTTTGGGATCATGAGTGTTTCATAGTAAATTCATCGTAAGATTATCCGCTGTAAAAACTCGTTTTATAAAACGCCATCGTGTATGTATGCGAAATATCTGGTTAAGATGTTTGTCAGAAGAATAAATAGAAATTAGTTTTAATAATTTCATGATACAACTATGATAATTATACGTACAACCTTCGTAGCTTTCTACACAAAATTCATGAATGACAAAACAATTCGCAGTTAGTATCATCATTTATCAAAAATATCGTCGCGACATTTTTTAACGGCGGTGAGTTTCTACTTAGAAAGATTTGTGATATTTCGTTCAAAGATCTGTAGATATTCAGAAACTTAAAGAAAACCGAAAACTGTGGGAAATTCCATAGATGAGTGGCGTTTCTTTCGAAAGATTTGTTAGATATTTCCAAGTTTAGACAGTGAATTTTTATTTCCTACATTGCTCTCTAGCTTCAAACATTTTCATAGTCTGATCGTCTCACAGACTAAAAAATTTTCCCCTCTATTCAAAAATTTTCAGATATTTAGCGACTTGAAACAAAATTTGACTTTCCATTGGCCAGATTGCCGATTCCGGCAATATTCAGTCGTTTCATCTCTAGTTCAAACGCAGTGCGTCGCGATATCGAAGGTCTCTTCCTCCTTCGGTCGCGTTGCACCAGTTGTTTCTTCCCTCCCCGTAACCGACGTCGAATAAATCACGCGTCACCGTGGCGTATAAGCGAAAACGTAGAAAAAGACGAGGCCTATACGTGGACCGAGCGAAAGAGAGAGAAAGAGAGAGAGAGAACGAAGGGGACAAATTCCGCGCGCGGCATTTAGACGGCGGGCGTACATTCCGCGCGTCAGTGTTTCTTCTCGCGGCGCGACCGCAGCACAAATCCAAAGGGAAAAGAACAAGAGCATCAGGAATGGTAATTGAAAGCGGGTTATAAAATCGTCGAGTCACGCATTCCTGACCGAGCGAGAACTCCTCGTCGAAGACCTTGCAGAAGGTCGGTCATACTGGAGGAGGAAAAGGGAGATGCCAAAACGATCCCATTCAGAGCGGGTTTCGTAATAAGCTACCAGCTATACAATATCGTAACGATAACTATAGATACCACGTGAATCATTGTTCAATCCGTTGCTGTTAACTTGACGTTCTCGTCTTCTCTGTTTATCTTTTAACTGATATCTCGCTTAGTGGACGTTTTTATATATCATGTTGTGTATTTCTGTAGTTTTTTTAACTATCAAGTTTGTCAAAAATTCGCAAATATCCACGAAGGTGGATAGAATTCGTAATTTCTAGGATAGTAGTAAAAAAATCGAAAGAGAAATAAGATAATAAATAGTTGCAATGGGAGAGAAAAATAAGATAATAAATAGTTGAGAAATTATTGCAATGCTCTAACAATAAGTTATAAACGTTTGAAGCGTATGATTTAAGTTTCTTATCGTTCAAGATTTATAACATAGTCGTAGAATTACATCAGAAAATACAAAATTCGGGTAAATTAATTAGAACACCATACTGCAGGAATTTTTTGGATGAATACACTTTCTTCGTTCTTTAGTCTTCACTCTGGTCAAGAACTAATTAACTAAAGAAATTAAAGTATTTATAATTTGTGGATAATCATTACTTCTTGAGATTTTTTATATAAAAAATACACATTACATTTTGAATGTAGGAATATTTTGCATAGCTAATTTAAACAATTTCTTAAAGTTGCGACTAACTTTTGTTTCAGAAAGAAATATTCATTGATTCAATTTCATTTTATGTGATACATAAACGATTCTAAAAAGAACCTATTATCGTTCGATAGGATGAGAATTTTGAGCATGCAGCAGAAAGTATGTAAATACCCCGTGAACCGGTTGTTTATTATTTTAGTTTCAGTATTAAACCGGTACATGTTGTCCCTCTGCTCTCTGTAAGAGGCGTGTAATCGAAGTGGCAGGGTTTGGTTTAATGATTTCGAATTAGAACGTTTTACGCTCGGTTGTACCGGTGTTTCCATCTTAAACGGATTTTAAATCGTCCCGCCGATTGATTCTCGTGTTTCACGTCTTCGGCCGAGATGGTAATTAAAGCTCAAGCTCGTCCGACCACGTGACAACACGCGCGCGAATTTACACGACAGAGTTGGGAGCGCGATGTAATACCCTCGGATATATTCAGATTCCAAACGAGTGTAATTAACGCTGCGACTGATCGATTTAGAGGATAATGGTGGCCCGTCACCGTTTACGATTAAGTACCAGTTGATTGTTACGCGATAGCACGTTATTACCGGCGTCGGGTTCCTTTTTCCCCCCTCGAACAGCTGTCAGTAAGGTAAACCGACTACCTTTCCTCTGGCGGGTGATGCAGTCGGTCTACAGGGACCTGTGTTATCCGCCAGCGGTCTTGTTTCACCTGTCTCGCCGTTGACAACACGCTCCATCTGACCTCGCTCGTCCCGCCCTGGTTTTGCATAAAATTTCGACGCGTCATTTCCGCGGGAACACCTCCTCTTGCTTTTCGCGCGCGCTTTCTTTTTTTTTTTCGCACGGATGCCTGAGTGACGTCAGCAGCTTTCGAAGCGACAGAAACGGGACGTAAGTACCTTCGAGTTGTCACGTATTTCATCGTCATCCTTCGTTCCTTTGAAAAAGAAACGAACGCTGCGAGTAATTTGAAGAGATCCTCGATATGTGTTTCGCACATGAGTGTCGAGGATTTTAAGAATGTCGATCATCGAAGATTACTACGTCGGACAGTACGTGAGTCGAGTTACGAGATTTCAAGCGTCTCGAAGGGCTCTTTCGGGGATTCAAACGTCCAGGCTCCTCCTCGATCGTTTTTCGTCGTTTCGAGCGCACCGTTATCTTGCCGAAATGAATCGGTACGTACGTACATATACACGTGTGTATCTTTTTTTTACAATGATCTTTGTCAGAAACGGCGACGGGAGAGACGAAACGAGAGTGTTGGTAATACACACGCGCGGGATGATGTTTTTCAACTTGTGGTGGCGTGCAGATCGCACCTTCGTCACGTGTCATTTGGTCCACTCTACGTCCGTTAGCTTGGAATTTCTTTGCAGCCTCGAAAACAGTATGTTCACGCTTCGCTTTGTGAAAAGGAATTTACAAAGCGACGTTGTACCGCCTCGATGGGATCAGGTAACTATAGAATCACTTTTACAGTAATTAGCGATGCCTCATTTTTTTGGTCAGCGTTGAATTAACGACACTATTCTCGAACGGCGTAGCTGAGAACGTGATGATTTTAATCGAAGACGGCGGCTGCACACGTTCAGGATTTTGAACCCAGCTGAACAAGCTCGAACCTGTCGCTTCCGAATGAAATTGCGGAATTACAAAAAGGTAGAACATAATGTGTAATAAGACTCCGATACACGTAGGGATGAGAGACGAGCTAGCTATCGGTGGGAAATGGGCGCAGATTATATGGAACAAGGCTATCGACATTGTGATTACGCGGAGTCGAGAACAATTAATTTATCACGTGAAAGATGATTTGACATTCCACGACATCGTCCTTTTTCTGCGAGGATTGAGGCTTCGACGATTATTTGTTCCTTTTTCCTCTCTCTATTGGATACTTTCTCGTTAACCCTCAATTTTCGTGGATGAAAAGAGAGAGAGAGAGAGAGAGAGTGACGACATTTTAAGAAATAGATACTACGTTTAAAATACGAGAGGTATGTATTTACTTAGGTAGCCAAAAAAAAAATATATATATATTTTTTCTTGACTTCCATTTGGATACATGCAATTTAATTTTAGAAAAATCGTGCAGAAATAAGGACTTCTATTGTATTTGAGAATATGGAAACTCAAAAGATGATCAATATTATGAATAGATTGCAAATTTTTGTATTATCACATAAAGAATATACAAAACGTATCCAATATTTTTATAATACATATTAGGTAATCGTTAAAGTTCTACATCATTGAACTATATCTTCCAAAATATGGATTTGTATAAAAATTTGTAATCTAATTACAGATTACAGTCATAACTCGTCTATTGAATGGAATTAGACGAGGAAATGTGATGTATGTATGCATGTGAAACTTGGTTCGAGCGCGAAAGTTAGCTCAAAAAGGCGATATTTAATTATTAACGGGTTTTCGAGGGAATTCATAAAATCTCCTCGCGGCGATTTACGAGCTCTTGTTTCGGTTTGATTTTCATCCGGTATGAATTTTCGCGTAACTCGCGAAGCTCCTAATTAGCCTTCAACGAACAACGGTAGATAACTGCGGTGAGTAATTGTTGATAATTCTGTTTTGATCTCGACGAGCAATTTCAATTATAGGTAGATTGTATTTATGTATATGATTCAGGTTTGAATCGGGCTTGAATCTTACTCAAATGAAATTTAAAATTTAAATAGATCTCTGTTGCAAATTGCAGATCTTTTTTTTTTTTTTTGCTTAATATAAAATCCTAAAATTATAAAAGAAACGTTTATAACTTAATGTTTTTCTAATGTTTATTAGAATAATTTAATATTTATTCTAAATTATTATACAACAGGGTCTTGCTAGGTGCTAGGTTCATCAGCAAGGTTTATTAAGTGAAATTCACTGATTTTTAAAAAATGAAAATTAACGCGCACTTTATTAGTTTATTAGTAACATATTTGCATGGAAATGATACTATTTAAAATAAATCTCGAGTTTCAAGGGATAATTAAGAGAATTTTGTCTTCGTTTTGACATTTGAATATTTTATAGAATATTTTGTAGCATTAACATTAATATTAGCTATAATACCAAGTTTTGTAAGATGAAAATTAAAACAACAGAAAAGACCACTATATTCAAGGACACATATTCAACTTCAAACGAATTTAACTGTTCTCCACCAAACCAATCAAGATTACTGATAAACTACTAAAAATCATACAAATATCTTTGACGAAATTAGACGTTTTGTTTTATTAATTAACAGCAGAAACATTCATTTAATTTTCAATGAATCACTTGCAATGTATCTATGTACATGTTACCTAATGTGTACAGTGTTGCTATTAAACGTAATTGCATGCATCTCTTTACTTTCTAATTAAGCATGCGTAACATATTCGGATCATAATAATCCGCAATGTTGGCGCTAAAAATAATTCGCCGTGATTGCATGTTTAATGAGAAGTCGTTGCTCTGCTTGATGATTCGCGATAAATTCGTGGAAAATTGATCGAGCATATTCGAAACCTTCGTTCAGACGGTTCACAGACAAGGACGACCCGTGTTGTGGTCCATCATTCTCGTCTCTCTGTTCGCTCGTGCGTCCCTAATTATCCAATTTTACGCTACCGGCCTCCCAGTACGGTAAATATTCTCGGTGGCACCACACATCAAACTCCAGAGTGGCAGGCTAGAAATCTTTATACCCTGATTCGTTTGGTGCTCGAGCAAATGCGAAGCACGTGTTGCAACCGATCTTTCCCGCGACCATTATTGGCAATTGTGTTGGAAACGATCGTGTTACAGTGAAGAGTATAATTGAACTGGTAACCACAGGTCCTTGTACAGATCCTACCGTTAATATTAAACTATACAGAACGATGTACTAAACGTGTATTGAACAGTGCATAACGATAAATTTATAATCATTGTTTTTATAATGAATATAGGTATATAAGTGAACAATGAATAAAAAGCATGTACATGAGTAGATATATACAAACAAGACATATAAAAGACATATATACAACTGAGCAGTGGATAAAAAGATGACTAACGATGCGATTGTATTAATGAATGAGCGCAGTGAAGAGTTTGATTTGAATTAGTAACTACAGGTATTATTAATTCTCGTTTAATACTGTGTTAATGTTAAGATATATGTACAGAATGAATTATTCACGTTATACAAAACGACCATTGAACAATGTATAGTGATATGTTATATAAAACGATATAATACTTTTAATTACCGCTTTCTTAATGAACATGTACTAATAAAGTGAAATTGAACAGTGAAGAGAAAGATGAATAATAACATGAGTGTATTAATGAGTAAATACAGTCAGAAACATAACTGAACCAGTAACCACAAGTACTGCATAAATTCTTCATTATTATTGTTAATTCATTATAATAAGATATAATGACCATAATATGAAGAAATATATAAAATACCTGAAATATATTTGATAATAAAAACAATATTTCATCGAGATTCTATCTTTTACATTAGTAATTATATTAGTAACTTTGTATATATTAGGAATATAATTAAATATAATGTATATATTAGGAATATAATTAAATATAATTCTTTTACTCAATTTTTACTTCAATGGTCGTAAATTATATCATGTACACTGTACACATGTTCATCATAAATTCGTAGAGGGAAAGCAAAAAAACTGTGACAAAGTAAAAAATAAAATTAATCTAGATGATCGTAACACAAATGTATTAATTTATGAAAGTTAAAAATTTGATTACAAAGAAAAACATTATTGAATATTTCTTGTTACAGACAATTAAAGAAAATATTAAACAATATCACTATGTTATGATATAATATAATAGTACATTATATTAATTTTAACTACTTAATAATTATATTGTTATTTTTAATTATTATTTCTGTATAATAATTAAATAATTATTATATTATAATACAATATATATTATATTATATTTATATTATTATTAAACATATTATATTATTATATTATAATATATATTATATTATATTAATATTATTAAACATATATTATTAAATTATAATATATATTATGTTAATATTATTATTAAACATATTATTATATTATAATATATATATTATATTATCACTATAATAATTTAATTATTATTTCTGTATAATTTAATATCCAGCAACAGTGAGAAATGATCCGCGCGAAATCTGTAACTGTTGGTTCAGTTTGTATACATGTTCCCTTGTAAAGAGTTTCTATCTTCGTCGTCAGAGATAAACGCAGCGGTACGATTAAACAGCCTGCCAACGAAACAATCTGCGCGAGCTGAAAATGTTGAGCAAAAATTCTACTCCGTTGAGTGTTACGGTATTCTGTTTGTTCTTGCTAATGGTTCCGTTTCTTAACACGAAATCCGCGAATCATTTATTAACGCGTGATCCTAACCGCTACTTCTGGAAGTTAATTCAAGGGTACTCGGTTAACTATCCCATCCTGTTACAGAGTCCAGTGTTACGTTAAAAATTCGTATAACAATGTTTCGTTGCTAAATCGCGTTAATGCGGGAATTCTTTCATTCGTATTTGAAACGGAGGCTCCTCCGTTTCTAACGTTAAATCTCGTCGAAATTTCTCATTCGTAATCCTCTTTACGGAATAACTTTCGGTAGAAATTCACGTGTTATCGACTGTATTACGATTTTTATACATAAATACACTTTCTGAAGAAATTTCAGGTTTACGGCGACCATTTTTTTTTTTTTTTTGATATTAATTTAGATACTTTCTGATATTTAACTTTATTACGTTTGGCGAGTCGTACAAAAGAGTTCAAATTAAATTGAGAATAAAAGAAATTTGCAACGAGAAATATAAAAAAGAAATGTATGAAATCTAGCTTCGAAAAGGAAAGGAAACGTTTCGTGAAAAATATCGTAACGAAATTATATTAATCTCTCAATGAAATTGCACTGAGTGTCCAGTTATTTATGCACGTTACTGTATCTCTTTTAGCTACGATTTTAGCTAACAGGTTGAAGATAGCCAACGAAAGAAAGGACCAGGAAAGTTGAAGGGTTAGAAGTATTCGCGTTAGTGTGATAATTTAAGTATCGCCAATTTCAGCGTCATCGAAGGTCGCACGTGGCTTCTCTAACGAGCGAGTTTGCTAGACTTTCTCATAATTGCACCGGCAGTCACGAAGGCTGCAGGTGGTTCTCGCGAGATCCCAATCATGTGAGTCAAGGTGTTCTGACTCTGCACAATGCTCCCCTCCCCCTTCCACCTCTCGACACCTCAGATACACGCAATCCAAGATTCCGGATTTCTGAGACTCGGTCTAATTTCCTAACTGTACACGATTGTTCTTTTCGGAATGTAATCCCTCATCATCCCGCCATCATCAATCTATCCCTGCGAAACATCCGTTAGAACAATTAGATTAACCCCTTTGAGGATTTAACTTTTTCACAGTGTGGCACGGCGAAGAAAAACTCGAACAAAATTGTGCTATTACAGATTTCACATGATCGAATAATAATACATTATATTATAATTAATTATTAAGAATTACTTATATTAATCATTCAGAATTTAATAATATAAACTATAATGTGTATTACAAACACATTTAATACTATAATACAATATTATATGTGTTTGTAATACACTATAATGTGTTAATACTATAATAGTTCAATACAATATTATATTAAATAAATTATAAGAAATTAAATATATTGTAGTAAATATTTCAATATCGTAACAAATTATTAGGCATACTACTTGTATATTACAAATACTTCAAATGTAGAATTTTTTTTATTTAATTTTGTAAAATTATACTACCTAGAATGTTTAATACTTTCTGTCACAGTTAATCTTACACTGATATCCAAAAAATTAGAATTTCATACAAACAGCCATATATAAATGATGTCAACGGAAATTATGTTGATTTTCAATGAGTTAGTATTACACAATATTGTTGGATGACAGATAATTTTCTTTTTAATTGCAAGTTAAGTTCTTATGTTGCAAATTTTATGTATGTGTGTGTTTGATAAATGTTATGAAATACTTGGATATTAATTGTTTTTAATATACGTCTAATATTCAAGCTGCTGCTATCAATTCCAAATCTCAAATCTGTCTTATGTAGTGTGTAATGATTAATATTTATTTCCTATAAAGAGTGAGACATATATACTTTTTGTAATGCAAGGAATGTTGAGGATAAAGATAAATAATTTCCTCTTTCATTCTCTGAAACGGGTCATTTCATAAAAGATGATTTCCTTCAGTAAATGTAAATATCTCACTTATGATATATTGAATATTTTCAAGTATCGAAGTCAGAATTAAATGTAAATAATTTATAATAATTTAATATAAAATAAATCAGAAGTCAGAACATATAATTACAATATTCATATTCGTTTAAAAAGAAAATATGGTATTTGAAAGGGTTTTAGATTCAGTTGTAAATTACAATATTCGTATTTTCAAATACTTGCAAATTACGATATTCGTATTTCAAATACTTGCAAATTACAATATTACAATATTACAACATTATTTACAATATTACAATTACAATATTCGTATTTTAAATACCTGCAAATTACAATATTCGTATTTTCAAATACTTGCAAATTACAATATTCGTATTTTAAATACTTGCAAATTACAATATTACAATATTAAAATATTATTTACAATATTACAATTACAATATTCGTATTTTAAATACCTGCAAATTACAATATTCGTATTTTCAAATACTTGCAAATTACAATATTCGTATTTTAAATACTTGCAAATTACAATATTACAATATTAAAATATTATTTACAATATTACAATTACAATATTCGTATTTTAAATACCTGCAAATTACAATATTCGTATTTTCAAATACTTGCAAATTACAATATTCATATTTTCCAGAAAGTGTATGAAAAATTCGATTTTATCTAAAAAGAAAATCCTCACTCTGATCAGTGCCTGTCCAACGAGAAATCCAATTGCAAGTGAAATGATTCTCTTTAAATTGTCAAGTGGCATTTGTCGAGTAAATACGATAAAATACGATCGTCTGAAGTCATTGGATAGCTGAACGCGCGATAAAATCGGTAGATGATCCTCTAATTATCTCGAGCAGGGATATTATTAAATAAACGCAACGTTATTGTCCCTTTTTTTTTTTTTTCTGTTCGTTGCGGATAAGTACCGTAAGGAATCCCTGCTCGAAAAATTGGCTTATCCTCTAACTGTAACGAGATCGTCGAACACATTTCGACGATGTAATAATACAGTAGTCTCAATAGACAATGAGAATCTCGGCCCGATCACGCGTTACGAAAACTGAGTTAACCTCCTTCGAGACCTTAGCGGATTCCACGGTTTTTTCGTTGATCTCTGTCCAATAAAAAGCCTGTTCTCTACGATGATGGCTCTTTTATTATTTAGAGTTGAAAAAAATTGAAGGTTTAAAAAGGCTGGAAATATCGATCCGATGTTGAGTGTCAGTTCGGCGCATTTGAAGGATTTTCTGTCCGTGTCAATTGAATTAAAGAGAAACGATAGAAATTAGGAATCATTGTGAATGATTGTCGTGGATAGTTTTTGTGTGATTCATGTGAAATTTGGACAAGAACGGACGAGCTTTAGGATGTGAAACATTTTCTGACTTCTGAGAATCGATGAAATTCTGGATTTGAATCCATTATGTATTGAAATCGACAAAAAATAATCGTATGGAAATTATTTTGATTATGCATTATGTTTTCAATAACATACGTATGCAGTGACTCGCGAAAATATTCCAACAGTTTATCATAGAAAACCTTATACGTGTGCGTTATATAAAAAACTTGAAATTTTCATTAATTCTGTGAGACACGTCATAATTTATTTTAGAAATAAGTATATTACTAGTTGAATTTATTTTAGAAATAAGTATATTATAAGTTGAATTTATTTTAGAAATAAATATATTATAAGTTGAATTTATTTTAAAAATAAGTACATTATAAGTTAAATTTATTTTTAGAATAAGTATATTATAAGTTAACTTTATTTTTAAAATAATTATTATTATAAGTTAAATTTATTTTTAAAATGAGTATATTATAAGAATTTATTTTAAAAATAAGTATATTATAAGTTGAATTTATTTTAAAAATAAGTACATTATAAGTTGAATTTATTTTAAAAATAAGTACATTATAAGTTGAATTTATTTTAAAAATAAGTACATTATAAGTTAGTAGTTTCACCACGTGTACATACTAAACACATATGTATAATTCAACTCTCATTTGAGAAAACGACATTATTGAATGTTTCCTAAAACACGATCGACTCGGCAAAATCAATAAATCGATGGTCTCGATCGATTGAAAGTTCGAAATGGAAATAGTTTTCGCAGATAATTTAAAGTATTCGACATTAGAAAGTTCATCGTCGATTCGACGTGTCGACAGTCTCCCACAACGCGAGACGAGAAATTAAAAAAGGCTTAAAACTTGACTTGCTTCAATTAGTATGTACGGTGAAAGTCGTAACATGTTCGTTTCACGCGAAATTTAAACGAATGTACTATCTGCCGAGGGAAATTAACGTCTGATAGATTACTGTAGATTATCGTGGTGGATTTCTAATAATGTTAGGAATTGCGGAGAAATTATACAGAAATTAGGGATCGTCCAGGTAAAATTGTCGAATAGAAAACCAACGTGACTAAAACGAACTCGGGCTAACAAGACCAGCGAGTCGATTTCTCGAAAATGAGTGGTTTTAAAAAAGGTACAATCTGTGTTGTCAAGATAAATTGCAAGGTAAAGTCAAAACGGGTTTCGTTTCAATTGACTCTTTTTTATTAATAGATTACGAATTTTTGCGCGTTCGTGTGAAGTTTAAAAGTATGAAAAAATATATGAAACGTTCACAGTCGTAATATTCAACAGATAAAATGAATCTGCTTTTTCACACGTATTTATAAAAATATAAATCTGCAGTCTAGTTATTAGCATTCAGATGCTTGAGAGATTATTACTCTAACAATACTATTGTATTAATTGTTTTTTAGTGCGTTAAAACGCTTATTGTGCTTGGCAGAAATATAAATTTCATCTGTTTCAATGAAGACATATTTTTACGTGAAATCGTGTATCGTGCCACTTCTCAAATTTAAAATCACAAGAAATTCGTGTAACGGGCAAGTTAGCATTAAAATTCATGTTATGTTAATTGTATATTTTAAAATAAATATATATTTTATATGCAGTTAATATATATAAAACATGCTCGTTATCAGAATTGTAAATTTTTCGTTTCGTTCTCTTTATTTCATTGCTTCTCGTGTAAAAGGTTATATGTTAATCAAGTACAATAAAATAATTTGTTCCTACCAATTGTAACAAGTGTTCTTGATACATTAAAGAATAATTGATTTCTCAAGAATTCTGTTACAATCAAATGGCAGAAAATCAATGGTGTAAAAATAAATTGATTATCAAAATTAATGAAAATCTGTACAGTAGTCTTCATATTCATTCGATTAAATTTTCATTAAAAAAAAAAAGAAAAATTAATCTGCAGAGAAAAGAATTGATACTATATTTATTTTTATTTATTGCATTATCTATCTAACACATTGACTATTACATTGATTATTTTTTATTGAAAAATGAATGAAATAAATTTTCGTTCGGTCAAAAGAAATTTCCTGTAAATCTTGATATGATCGATTAAAAGCGACTTTAGTCGGGCGCAGTAGATTGATCTCTTCATCGTCAGACCACGTAAACGCGCATCCCGTTAGAGTTGGCATAAAAATGGATGCGATTCTTCAAAATGTTGCATTGCTGTAAAGAAGCAACGGTATACTCTCGAACTGTATTACACGTACACGTGGAACGATTAACCTAAATAAATACTCGACGTATTTACGATCTTGAACGTCTTAAATGAAACAACGAGCGATTCACTTTTACTCGATATGAATTCTCTGTTCTTTGGATCTCTGTGCGAATATTTATGCAAATTCAATTCACGTTTTCACGAATGAGAAAATCGAAAAAAGTAGAATCTTGGTAGAGAATTATTTTATTTAGTTTTATTTAGTTTTATTAAAATATTTTTAAGAGCTCTGGATGTCGGACATTTTATTTTTGGTTGTTACGTGGTTAAATAATATAATATGTATATTATAATATATATATATTATAATGTGAAAATAATATAAATATATATTATAATTGTAATATAATATAAAATAGTTATACTATATTACTATATTTATAATATAAAATAGTTATCTCATAACTACAATGTTCAAAAACAGATTCGACAATGAATTCGATATGATGGAAAAGAAATTTTTAAAAAAATGCAAAGAATATTGTTATTTTTTCAGAATAAATTAGAGACTGTTCTTATCCCCCTTTAATATAATATAAATATAACTCACAGTAATATTTTTAATCTACTTTAGCATTTTCTACACAGTAATAATATTCTTAATATTCATAATTTAAGTAATATTCTTAACTTGTAGCAATATATTTTCTATTATAATATTTTCAATCTACTGTAGCATTTTCTACACAGTAATAATATTCTTAATATTCATAATTTAAGTAATATTCTTAACTTGTAGCAACATATTTTCTATTATAATATTTTTAATCTACTGTGACATTTTCTACACAGTAGTAATATTCTTAATATTCATAATTTAAGTAATATTCTTAACATGTAGCAACATATTTTCTATTATAATATTTTTAATCTAGCATTTTAATGTAGCATTTTCTACACATTAATAATATTCTGAATATTCATAATTTTAGTAATATTCTTAACTTGTAATATTCTTAATTTGTAGCAACATATTTTCTACATAGTAATATTTTTAATCTATAAAAAAATTTCTTTTTTTCTCTCTCTCTCTCTCATAAATTCTATAGCAAACAGTAGAATCTTCTTACTACACGTGCTTTAACAATTTACTGGCTCCCTTAGGGAGTAATCTATTCACCTCCAAGTTTTCGTTCCAGCCATTTTCAGCCCTTTAGATCGCGTCTGCGTTTTATTTCATCGTCCATTTCTTACGTCCATGTCTTTCTTTCCTCTCCTTGACGATCCCCCGGGAATCACATTCGCCCGGCGATTCACTCGCGGCCTCTTGTTTTCCAGAGGTTGCACCGGATAATTCACGAATCGCCAAGTGTTTCCTTGCCGATCGGCTTCCTTCCTGGCGAGGCCGCGCTCTCGGGCGTGTGTTTCGCCGATTTGTATTCGGGATCGGTAGGAAGTGAAATCTCGGGAACCGGTCGGATTCGCGTTGTTAGGCGACTGGCGTGCGAAAAAATTGTCCGGCCATTGCCAAACAGATCACGAACCATCAGTAATGCAGTAACGATCGATCTTCTCTATCCTACCTACAGAATTTTCGACGAACGAACGACGAAAGAGAGACGCTCTCGAATTTTTTCAGACTTGTACATACGAAATGGCGAAAGCCAGACCGATTTATTTCGTTTCCTTCTTTTTTTTCTCTCTCTCTTTTAACTAGGTTAATTCCTTCGTCCTGATTTTTCCCTCTTTTGTCGTGCGTACGATGATTTTTGTTGTCTCGACGTTTCTTTTCCATTTTGAATATTTCATAATGCATTGTAGAATCTGAATGAATCGATAAAAATCGAAGCAATAAGTCATCCTGAGATGCGCGATAAATTGATGCGCATCAAGTTGATTGATGACGACTAGATGATAATGATAATCGATAATTAATTTATGAGCGACACGTGATAAATGACGTGTAATTGTTTATCGAGAATTTGGAGATGCAAACATACACACAATGCATGTAAGGATTTCTAGCAGTAGTCGAATAATTTACATTATCATTATATAATATTAATGTTTAAATCTGTAATATTATTTAATCTATCATTAAATCTATAATATTTTGATCTAGCATATTATTATTGATATTTAAATATAAATCATTTCAATAGTAGTAATATAATACACTATTACTACTATATAACATACTGTTACTATATTAATATTTCATATATATAACTATATATCATAGATTTAATTACAAATGTAAGTTGTATCAAAGTTTGAAAATACTATATTAAATAAAAATAACTCGAATGTTAGTTATTTTAGTCTTCGTCAAAATTTAGAAGTTACTGTAGTATCAACTGGAAATAACTCGGATGTAAGTTATTTCATTCTGTTGTGATCCAACGTTTATTAAAAGAAAAAGAAAGATAGAGGTTTCAAAAATGCAATAGTTTGCGGATATTTATTTATATACCTTTATTTATCATTGACAGTTAAGAAAATGAAAGTCAGGTAGACAAATTTATTTAAATATTAATATATTTAAATATTTATAATATTTATAATTTATAATATATTTAAGTATTTATAATATTTATANATTTATAATATATTTAAATATTTATAATAAAGTTAGGTAGAAATATATATTTACATATATTTAAATATTATATATGTACATTGTGTGCTTTTTGACAGCTTCAAATTTTCGATTAATGCATAATGCGACAAATACATAATAAATAATTAATTATACATATATATATATATATATATATATATATATATATATATATATATATATATAAAATATTAGATATAACACACACACACACACACACACACACATGCATAGTTATTATACAATAAAATGAATTTATCATACACTCAAAGAAAAAAGAAATTTAATATCCACGAGTTTTTGAATTAATTTTTGCCCATTTACTCGACAATTTGAAACAAAATCCTCCTTGCCCCGGTAACCTCGTTCAATTTTTCAAAGGAAATCGGACACGTTTCGCGGACTGAAAGAATGCAAGAGAATTTTTACAGTACTTGTAAGTGCGATACGAGCGTTTACGACTTGGCGGTGTTCGTTGCCTCGCAGTTCTCTAATTGCAGATCCTCCAATTATTTACAGCGGATGTTAGAGCGGATTGTAACGAGCGGTTATAATTTAACGGCTGGCGTTTTTTTTTTTTTTTTTTTTTTTTTTTTTTTCGAAGGTAGCCAACGTTTTGGCCAGCTGGTTGGAAATATGGTACGCTCGCGAGGTGTCGACGATGCTAGCCGGCGAAATTCTTCGCGTTTTTCCCATGCCATACTCGCTGCTCGCGTCGAGTAACGTTCACGGTGGCTGCTCCTATCGGAATACCAATTAGTTGCGGTGATAAAGATCGTGATCGTCACGCGCAATCTGCTCGACTCGCTGTCGATGAACGTTGCGTAATCGCGTTTTTTTTTCTTCTTTTTTTCTTTTCGATCGATTTTCAGCTTTCCTCTCCTGAGTTTTTTTTTATTGTACGATCTCTCCCTCTTGCTGATTCTTCTCGGAAAGATCATTTCATTCAGAGGACTCGCGAATGAATCGGCGATTTGCTTTTTATTACTCGACATCACGATCGAGCGGATCCTTCGTGCTTCTTCGTACGTCGACGTGGAATATATTATCTCAAGGACGATGTCTGCTTTAGTCGCGATGAAGTTCGTTTGATCGTAACGATGTTCGTTTCAAAGTTTGAGCGTCGTAACGATTTAGGAGTGAATTGCTTAATTCTTCGAATTTCTGGAAGTTCTGAACTTTTTTTTTTTTTGAAACGTTGGACTTGGGAAATATGGAGCTTGAGACTCATGGGATTTTGAAATCTTGGATCTTTTGGAAATTGAAGATCTGGAAACTTTGGAATCTTTAAGTTTGAAGTTTTAAAGTCTTGAACTTTTGGGAAATTTTTGAACTTTTTGCAGCTCGAAAGTACGGAGCTTGGGAATCTTGGGATTTTCTTTGAAACAGCTGCAGAATTTGGAAGTTTCGAAACTTTTAAATTTGTAATTTTGAAAGCTCGGGCTCTTGAGCTTGAGCATTAAAATTTTTGTACTTTTAGGCTTCGAAAATATGGAGTTTGGGATTTTGAAATCCTGAGACTTTTGAATTGAGACTTGAGAATTTGGGAGCTTTGAATCTTTAAATTTGGAATTTTTAAAGCTCAGAATTTTGAAACTTCTTAAAGAAATCTTAAAACTTCGAAGAAGAATTTTTAAATGTTTTGAAACTCTGGATTTTGTATAATTGAGAAATTTTTGAATTTCGGGATATCGGAATCTTGGAATTCTGGAAATTTGGAATCTAGAAATTTTGATATTTAATATGGAATTTTAGAATTTTGAGATCTTGGGATTTTATTGAATCGCAGAAAGTGTAAAACACGAAGTAAAATTAAACAATTCAAGCAATTAAGCACTCGAATAATCTAAAGCACATAAATCTAAATCATCTGATCCAACGATGCTAAAATTCAAATTCAGATATCACAGAACTACAATTTATTTTTTAATTACGAGCATAACTCCATAAACAAAGGAATGAAATATCTTTGTATACATAGGGTGGGCCAAAAATCACTATTAAAATAAATCAAACGTTCAACAAGAAATAATGTTTAAAACACGATGAAAAAATCATGTTCGAACTTAAATTTAACTTGAAATTAGTTTTCTCCCATCTTTTGAAATTTTGGTACTTTTAGCCTTCGAAAATATGGAGTTTAGGATTTTGAAATTTTGGACAAAATTATTTTAAACAAAATAGATAGGAAGAAACTTTTGGTCTACCCTATATATATATCTCAACAAGAGGAAGATACATTAAGTGTTTTCGCATCGTGAAATTTCCGTTTCGCAGTTTCTCTGAAAGTTTCAAAAATTGCGAACATTCTCTCTTAACGCGAGCAACGAAACCAATGTCCGGCGCATCTCTACACGGCTTTTCAATTAGTCATTAATTCTCGCGCGGTTGAATGTAAATGGGACCGTTATACTGTCCTCTCGAATGCGGACCACCAATTTATACCGTTCGTAAAGTGGATAAATGATATAGAAAGCGGTAGCAAAAGTAACGTGTTACGTTTTTTTCATTTCTTTCGATAAGTCGATCGACAGGATTTAGAAAGATGTTTCACGAGAATTTCATACTTTCATATCATCGTTTTACGCGACAACGATCTCGGAGGGTTGTGATTCGAGTTCATTTTATTTGTCATCGGATTCCGTTAGTGAAACAACTGAGGAGAAATTTAAAAAATTTTTTTCAATGTTGTGGATATCTCTCGCAGAACTATTTTAACAATTGGGAACTTGTTGAGTATATCAGTGATATATTCAACAATAATTTTTAAAATTTAACAGAATATTAAATTAAAAATTAGATATTAAATATTAAATTGAACATCCGAAGGATTGATGAAGAAATGAAGAATTTTAATAAAATTTTATTAAAGTTTATTAAAATTTTATGTGTTACTGGATGCAATATTCATAATAGAATATTAAATTCTTCACACCGCACTGTCTCAGGATTAAGAATAAACAGAAAGATATATTTATCACGTTTTACTTGTGATTTATTTATTTATAATGAAACAACATTAATAAAGGAAAAGTTCCAAAATCTTTCATCCTTCGTAAAATTGAATTGTACATAGGATTAACCAAAAAAAATTATTTATATATATTTATATATAAATAAATATAAATTTCAATATAAATTTATATTAAATATATATATAAATAAATATAAATTTTAATATAAATTTATATTAAATATATATATATAAATAAATATAAATTTTAATATAAATTTATATTAAATATATATATATATGTAAATAAATATAAATTTTAATGTAAATTTTTAAATATATATATATAAATAAATATAAATTTATATAAAAATAATTAATATTAATTAAATATATACAAAATTAATATTAATATTAATATATATACAATAATTATTATTAATATATATATATACAAAATTATAAATAAATATAAATTTATATTAAATATATATATATAAATAAATATAAATTTATATTAAATATACAAAATAATTTGTATTAATACATATAATGTCTTTTCAGGAGGTCCTCACGTTCATCAGTGCAATCTTACATCACACAAGGTGCTTCCGTATATCAATTTTTGCGAATCCGTAAAGGGTGGGACGAGTGAATTGGACTTTAGCCAAGAAAGCGGTAACACGGTGTTCCTCTCATACATTTCAATCTTAGGTATTTCATAAGCGCCAGTGGGCTTGTAAGATAATCGGCACGTCTCGATGAACAGAGACCACCGTGTTACGTGCATTTACCGGTGTTCGACTGCAGCTGCCTTCATATTTCATGAGGCAGCGTGGTATTATATTAAAGCATCAAGTAAGTGATGCAGAGTGACGATGAATTATTAACACAATTATACACAGAGAATTTATTAGCCATTGAATTGGAATTTATTTATGAATTCAGCGGTAAATTTTCTTATCTTACTGTTGCTTTATAAGAATTGGTAATGAATAAAGTCATCGGTGGATGTCTTTATGTGTTTGTGCTGTTTAATGTATCTTATTTAACTCCTCCAGTCTCAGTTATCAATTATATTGTATTAATAATTTTATTTTTAATTCTATTTAAAATTGATAAAGGAGTTGTACAAGTAAAATTAATCGTTTCTGAAAGGGAACTTTTAAAAATTCATCGAAATCGATGATAAGGCAGAAACCAGAATAATCTGAAGAGGAATTAAATTTGAACCAGTAAATTCTGTGATTTATTAATAATTATTAGAATATAATTCGCAATAATGGCAAATACAGCCTCTATTTATAAAATAACAATGAATTGCGTCTTAGATGAAAAGTAACAGTTTTTAAATAAATAAATAGAGTTATGTCCAGTCAAAATTGGCATCTTATATATTTTTATAATTTATAAGCGTGCAGGTGATTTTAGAATTCTGAAATTCTCTAGAACCTATGGTACGTATGTAAAATAAAGGAAAGTAATAGCACGTATAGTACAGTGTATAAAATAGAAGAAAGTAAAATTGAAATTAAAATTAAGAACAAGTAAATTAATATTAAAATTAAAATTGAGTCATTAATGAGAGAGAGTCAAGACGAATTGACTGTCAAAAAGTATCACAGAGACGACATTCCAAATTAAACATTAATTCTCCCAGTTCATAAAAGATTTAATTTTGTGTTTTCTACATCTCTATCGAATAGTGTCTCTATATCTTTAACTACTTATTGACCAAATTTCAACGCTGAATAAAATCGATCCAATGATTCGTCATTGATGAACATGGTCATTAGCGGTTACTTTCTCTAAATTCGTACCTGATAATTATCTGATCTCTATAGATTTTTAAGGACCACTTTTGGCTTTCATAGACATTAATTCCATCCTTTATTAATGGTATATAATAGATAGGCTGTCATCTCGTGAATCTTGTATTAAAAGTCAGATAGAAGTTTGAAAATAATTAAGTAATAATTCTTCTTTGCCTGGGTTTAATAAAATAACATAAACAATGTTCTGTTTTGCTGTCTCTAAAATAATGTTTCTAGTTTCTACCAATTGTGTAGTTGCTTTCCTGAATTGTGCCTTGGATTAATGGAATAATTTTCACGTAAGATGATAAATAATTTTACTAACAGAGGGCGTTCCAAAAAAAAAAGAAGCAACGAAGCAAAGAAATTTCAAATGAAAAGATCAGATAATAAAGGAAATAAATGAAGAGCAAAATAATTTGAAAGAAGTAAGAAGTTAGTCAGAAAGAAGTCAAAAGAATACGTTGATCATACGGTGTGAAAATAATGAAAGATCGTACGAGGACGTCAGGAAAAAGAAGATTCCAACAATTAAGAGAAGCTAATAAATTAACAACCTGCAGTAAAAGGACTCAATGATGACATCGAACACGAGTATGACAAAGAGAGATGACAAGACACTTGAAAAATATTCAATGATACTAAAAAGAAGAGGAAAAAAGACGAACGTTGAAATGCAATAAAGGCTAAAAAATGAATTCCAGCGATAAGTAGTGTTAGACGTCGTTATCTAGGATAGCAGCTTTAGGTGTGATTGGAATACTCATTAGTACACGTCGTGTAACCAAACTACCGGTATATCAAGTTTTCAAGAAGTTTATATCGCCCCATTTTGCTCGTTGCCTGGATCTTTGGAATTTATAAGAGAGCCTCGAACAGTTAGGTCTAGATATAGCATACTCTTTCCTTAACTGCATCGCGACTCGAGAGAGAAAGTACCAAATATAATTTGGAGCTTGTATAAGTGCACACTAGTTTTTATTATCGATTAAAAAGATTTGTCGGAGGTTGTCATAACAGAGATTATATTTTTGCTATTTTATATAATCTTGTGTATTGTTGTGTGTATTTGTGAATTTACCACAAATTTATTAAAGTCCAACAATTCATTGAAAACATACTTCTACATCTTAAAATGACACATAATATATAGACACATAATATAATTGTACAAATTAATCTGTAGTCAATTAAATTAGTAAATTATGTAAAGAATTGATCAAGCTAAGTTAAAAGTTGAACTGAATGAAGTTGGTAAACATTTAATTGTTGAACAAAATATGTGGCCAATGAATATTAATTGATGAGGATTAGTGTGAGCTTTTATATATTTTATACAAGATTGCTAAGATCAAAATACTATATAGTATGTATGTATATTTAAATTGTTTCTTCTATTTTATTTATTTCTTTATATATATATTATAACCATATTAATAATTATATTATATAATATATTAATAATAATTATAACTGTATATTTAAATATATTGATAATTATATACTTTATATATATATAAATTTTATTTAATTCTTCATATATACTGATAACTATATTAATAATTATATAATTTTCTTCATATATATATATATATATATATATAATTTTACTTATTTCTTTATATATATTATAACTATATTAATAATTATGTAACTTTCTTTATATATATATATATATAACTTTATTTATTTCTTCATATATACTATAATTTTCTATATATATATAATTTTACTTATTTCTTTATATATATTATAACTTTACTTATTTATTTATATATATTATAACTATATTAATAATTATATTATATAATGTATTAATAATAATTATATAACTATTTATATATATAAAGAAAAATGATGTAAGAAATAAGAAAAATAGAAAAAACAATTTGAACATACATACATACATATATACACACACACACACCTATCGGCACTCGTTTAATTAAGGAATATGCTTATGGTTTAAAATCTGTATAATGGCACCGTCGTCGGCTCGGCCGAGTCGTTTCCCTATCGCGAAAATTATCCGTCCCGTGGGACGTTCGCTGAGGTCACATCGTAATTTAATCGACGAGTTTACGTGCGAACGATTTTAATTACGGAAAACACGGACAATTGCCAGTGGCTTGTAATCGCGTGCCATTATCGTTCGTTTGCTCGATCGAGCTGTGCGGTACATACGTATCGAGGTGCACGGTTGGCGAACTGGTTCCGCCGGTGGATAACTTTAGACAGCGACGTCATTAAAGTGGAAAGCACTTTCCGTGACGCTCGAGTAGTATAAAACGAAGACGAGGAGGAGGAGGAGCCTTGGCGAGCGAACGAACGTCCTTGCTCGATAATGGTAAATCGCCCGCGAAACTATCCTTCACCGTGTCTCTCGTATACAAAGTGATCCTCGAACACGCGCCTTTAGATGATGAATCTGTATACAGTGAACAGTCATTCTGCGTACGTTGAAGCCTTAAGTATCGAGGTGTGTGACGAAGAGCGTAATCAGTAATTATAAGTCTTTTCTTATTGTAGTTAATGTTAACGACGCACAAAATGAAGATTGAACAATGTATAGGACAGTGTGTGTGTGTATAAGACACTTTTCTGTTTTTGTGGCAACAGATTATCATTAGAGAACAGATAGATAAATAACAAGGTTACTCTGCTGTAATATTAAAAATAAATTACGCAAAACAGTTAGTTAAAAATGAAAAAGAGTATTTTATTTATATATATTTTATAAACTTGTGTTACTTTATAAACTTGTCTTGATATTAATGAAGATTGGACAATACAGCGACATGTATAAAATGATATGTTTAATTACTGAATATGCAAAAGCTGATCAGCCAATAAAAAGATCAATAACAATCAGGCTAAGGTAAATGTAAATTACAATTACAGGAGAAACTTATAACTTGTAATAATAAGAAGAAGTATTTTTTTCTTTCATATCTCTGTTATACAAAAGAATTTAAAAAAAAAAAAATGAAAAGAAGAGGCATTTCATTCTGTATCCTATGTTTACATTTGAAAATAATTTTTTTGTAATCAATCGCATAGTGTTTTACTAGATCTATGCATATTAAAATTGTTCTGGCTACAATTATTTGGTTACAAGTATATTTTCTCAAATGGTCTGATATAGATAACTTTCTCCTACGATAGTTTTTAAATGGAATCTAATGGTTTAGGTTTCGTCAAATATTGGGACAAAGAGGGACACATCAAATATTGTCTGTAACTCGAAATTTCAGGTGTGCAGGACGTTTTTTTTATTTATTCTCAGCGCCCGACTCTCGACACGCATTTAAGAATCACTCTGTATACGTACGTACGTGTTCAAATAACGCTTGCCGCGCGACAGTATGAATAAAGTTTCACGACAACGTTTTTTTGAATGGAAAGGCGGAAGAAACGTGGTAATGGAGGAAACGCTTTCCACGAACTGCCGTATGACAGTTAGACGTACACGTACACGTGAGGTAGGCTTGCATTACCGGATCGTGCACGATTTTAGAACTGTTATTCGAGCCTTATCTCTGCGTTCGTATCGTTGACGAAATTCCACTGGCCCGAAACAAGTGGAATTTCGTGTCCGACGCGACATAGAGGAGGAAAGGAGATCACTAGGTTTTCAGGGCAGAAAATTTTATTCAAACACTGGGCAAAAATTGACTCTTGGACTCTGTTAGATTAGGTCTCGATTAGTCGGATTGTTTGAAAAATTATATTTTCTTCGAGAGGCATTTACAATAAAAGATATTTGTAGATAAGCTTGCCCTTCAATGGAAAAAAATTTTTTAATCTCGTTGAGGTGTCGTTGAATCTTTTTACTTCAATCAAAGGAAGCACGTAGGTTTAAATTTTCCTTTATTCGAAGAATTTCTAAATTAAATATTTCTGAATAAATATTTAAATTTAAGAATTTTTAAAAGACCATTTGAAAGAATTTTAGAGAGAAATTTTAAAGGGAGAGTTAAGAATTATTAAATGAAGTTTTTCAGGAAGTTAAAAATGTTTAAAAAAGGTCTGAAAAGGGTGTAAGAATTTTTGAAAGGATTTGGGAATATTTAAAAAGAGTTTTAGAATTTATACAAAGTATCGCACTTCCTTAAAAAAAGAAAGTATGTTTAAAAAATATTTGTAACTTTTCAATGAAACGTTTTGAATCTTTTTTGCCCCAATGTCTGTCCTAATTTGATATTTTGAAAAAGCCATTGATATATATTCTAAACAGAAAAGTTATCAATGATGATTCTTTCAATGTTAATAACTATTTTCCTCAAATTTGAAAACAATAAGAAAAAATAGGATTCATTCATAGCAGGATTAATCAAGTTCCATTTTCACAGCATCGAACATTTTTAATCACATTAATCATACAAAATTTAATATACTAGAACTGGATTAATGAATATGTAAATACCATAATAGACACAATGATGCGCAAATACTTTATGCAGCCATTACAGATCTCTCACAGATAGAGTGTAATTAAAAATTCAGTTCTATTAAGAAAGTTAATGGAGTGTCGTCGATAAAGATCGGTTGATTGATCTACAAAAGTAAGTAGATTCAGGAAGGATGAGTTATTTCCTGTTTTCAAACACGGTAGAATTCCGTTCATACGAGTTTCACTTATTCGGACAAAGTTCCAATCAATACTTAATTGAAATGATCTCGTGCTTGTTGGATCCTGTTATTCGAACTATTCGATCAAATCCAGTTATCCCACTACGTGAATGAGAAATCACTAACAGTGATGACATGAATTTACTGAAATACTAAAAAGGTCTGAATGTAATTCAACTCTGTCTATTTAAACTCAATTCTAATCTAAGTGAATTCTTATTAAATCCAATAGGATGTAAACTCCTATTATTTGAAAGAAACATTAGTAATTAAGAGAGTCGATGATCTCCAATTAAAATACTTCAACAAATAAATGTAAATGATGTCTTACTATATACTATATAGTATATATTAATTGTAGGATAGTAAGACATCATTTACACATATATATATATTTGTTTTAGTTTTTTAGTACTGAAGTATAGTAAATAGTATATATTAATTATAGGATACCTTGCTATATACTATATAGTATGTATAGTGTAACTGTAATGTATATGATATACATGGTATAACCATGGTAATATACTATATATATATATATATATATATATATATATATATATATATATATATATATATATATATACTAGAGTATAAAAATTATAGTGATATACTGTAAACTATAAACTATAGTAATATACTATAAAGTATAGTATAGTATATAGTATAGTATATTATACTATAAAGTATAGTATAATATACTATAGTATATACTATAAAACTATAGTAATATACTATACACACTAGAGTATAACTACAGTAACATACTGTACTATGTAGTGTAACTATATACTATTGTATAACTATAGTAACATACTATAGTATGTATAAGTTTATATTAGTAGATTGTAGTATAGTTACAGTATAGTATAATACAGTTAGATATAACTATACTTTATACTATACTATTTAATATAATTAAATATAACTATACTATTAATATAATTAAATATAATAGTATACTATACTATACTAGTATATATACTATAATATAATTAAATATAATAGTATATACTATACTATTTAATATAATTAAATATAACTGTATTATGTTATAGTAAAGTTGTATCATAATATATAGTATATTAGTATAGTTATAACATAATATATATTTATATTATACAGTATTATATAGGTAAATTTCGACCCTCGCATGATTCACTTGTCAGAAACAACAGTTGATGCAACCCAAAACGGAGAAAACAGTCGCCATGTTGTCTCCTGATCCTTCAACCACGTCAATCTTGTTTGAAACGAACCCCAATCGTTCCCATACGACGTCATACCGATTGTATCATCGAAGCCCGATTATGGTAATCGCGCGCGCGCGTGCGCGATGCATAATGCTAGCCAGTCCCCGTCGTTGTCGGGACTTTTTGTGAAAATGTGAACGGAAGACAGAGCATTTCCTGAAGGAGCTCGACGTCGCAAGGAAGCTCCAGAGCGAGCCAACCGGGCAATGTGTGTTTGAACGTAGTCAAAACCCCCTCCTCGTAATCTTCTCCCACTTGCAGATCCTTTCTTGTCCCGAAGCGCGTTAGATCTCCGCGAGATCCTCCGTGTAACATTGTGGCAACAAGGAAGTCGCCGTTGAGGTCTACGGGGGAATTACCGTTTCGCGATAACGTGCTCGAATCGCGAATGCTGGCAACACGCGCTCCAAACCACGACACGCGTGGTGGACATATTAGGTTGTCGCGGACGGAGCGACCAGATTTTTAATATCGGTTTATGGTTAATATTGTAGCTTGTGTTTATTTTATAATTTGTACCTTACATATTTATTATTTTATATATATATTCATTTATTATATTTATATTTACGTTATATATTTATGTTTTTATATTTCTTTATTTATATATTTATTATTTTATTTTTTATATTTATTATATTTATATTTACATTATATATTTATACTTTTATATTTCTTTATTTATATATTTATTATTTTACATATATATTTATTTATATTTTTATATTTATTATATTTATATTATATTTACATTATATATTTATACTTTTGTATTTCTTTATTTATATATTTATTATTTTATATATATATATTTATTTATTTTATAGTTTATACATTTATATAAATTTTTTTCCTTACTCTGTATTATTTCTTTATTACTCTGTTTCATTTTTGCAATTTTCGTGAATCTTCGCGATTAATATAATTATAATTGGAGTTACGCAGGAATCTACCAATCTTCAAAGTGACAAAAAGTTAATTAAACGGATCCCATAATTTCGTGATCTTATCACCTCGTTCAGTAACTCTCACGTTATACGGTTGTTAAAACTACCTAAAGCTATAGTTCCAAGCTAAAATTGTTCCAAACTGTAATATTATAATGTAATCTGTACTCTGTCCCTATTGTCTGCGCTACTCACAATTAAATAACTCATTGAAAAACCATTATGGAACAAGAAATAAAGTGTATCATCAGTAAATGTAAAAGCTCTCCTCCTTTTTTGAAATTGAAACTAGATTTCAATTTCGAACTTTGAATTCAGATTCATAGCTTTCTGCATAACTCGATTCGATTGAAGCTCATGCATTTTATGTTGGAAGACTAGGTGATGCATATTGATCCGAATAAAGTTTTTAATCTTCACAAAAAAAAAAAAAAAAGAAAAAATAGCTCTAATATACATGTATCAAGTATGTTCAATTGGTTAATATCCAAACAGTTGTTAACTAAAGTATTTGACAATTTCGCGACACATAGTTCTCCCTTCTTCGAACGCTGCACTTTGAACTTTGTCGTTAGATTTCATTCACATCATTACAAAGAAAATATTCGGTATTTTTATGATGTATTATAATTAAAGAACAGAAAATAAAAGCGCGGTTAATTTCGACGTTCTATTTAATTAAAATGTTTACATCGTTGCGATAAATTATTGCCTAGCCGTCGGTAGGTTTTAAAACTAGTTTCAGTGAAACTTTTCAACCAATTATCTCTCGTTTTGCACGAGACCAGGAAATGTCCTAATTATTTATGAAGGTGAGTTTGTATAGCAAAGAACAGAGGGTCGAGCCAGTGTGCGAACGCGCGGCGCTAACTTCCGATAATCACAGAATAATAACAATAGGATAAGAATAACATCGTGGTAAAACTGCGATGATTTAACGATCTCCGGGCCTAATTAAATTCTCCGTTGCCATATACGCTGCTGACAAAAATTAGGGGATATTTCAAAATGAATATGAAGCGGTAAAAAAAAGGAGCGTTTGATTTTGCTTTTCTGCTTTTCTTTTTTAGTTCAGTGAAAATCTTATTTTTATTCTACATATATATATATAATATATTTGAAAATATATGTAAATATTATACATTAATAATTATATATATATATGCTTGTATAATAGATAATATTGTAAATATTATACATTAATAATTATATATGTATAATATTTACATATATTATCAAATATATATATATATGTGGATACTTATTTTATATACTATGATATGTTATCCTCTTTGAACCTCTAATAATAATCACCTAACTCAATTAATTTATTATCGATTATAAGTACGGACTCAAGGGGTTAAAAATAAAAAGAAACTACAATTGAAAGTAACCAAAAAATGATTTGAATAAAACTGATTGAAATAGTTTTTCAAATAAAATGGAAGAAATACATCAACCAACGCGAAAGAATTGAACTCGTGAAAATTGAAAATTTTCTGAAATTTTGAAACTGGAAATTGCGAGTGGTCCTAATTCAATTGTTTATCTTCACGTGCTGTAACATTCCCGTTTTGCAGTTTGTGAACAATTTTTCAACTTTAAATTCTTGTATCAAACTTGACTTCAAATCCTTGCTTTTTCCATTTAAAAATTCTATTTGTTTAACTTTCAGTCGTTGATTTTTCTTCAGTCATGCATTTAGAACGTCGCTTGTCATTAACGGAAGAGTTTAGTTATTAAAATACAATATAATATTTTTATGAATAAAATTATATATGTTATATTATAATTATTATTATATATAATATTATAATATTAATATAAATATTATTTTGTCATTCACGAAAGAATTTAATTATTAAAATACAATATAATATTTTTATTAATGTAATTATATATATATTATATTGTACCATAATACAGTTATTATTATTTATAATATTATAACATTATTATACAATAATACTATATTAATATAAATATAATATTGTAACATTATTATAATATACTATAAATTATATTATAATAATGTTACATAAATATAATATTATAACATTATTGTACAATAATAATATATGAATATAAATATAATACTATAACATTATTATAATATAATATAAATTTATAATAATAATATATTTATTTATTTTATTATATATATAAATTTATATATAATATAAATATAATATAGTATATTATTATAATATATATTATTATAATATAATATAAATTATAATATTAATTATAAAATATTAATTATAAAATAGTATAATATAATAATTAATAATATTATAATATTAATTATGATATAATATAAATTATATTATAATATTGTTACATAAATACAATATTATAACATTATCATACAATAACAATACATTAGTATAAATATAATTATTACGATATTATAATTGTTCCGTCAACTAAGAAGATTCCGACGTTAGAAGCACATTTGCATGACACAAGTCATTTTCTTCAATAAGAGGCCGCTCACGCTGGCCTCCAATTAATTCATTCTCCCTTTAAGAGAAGACATACGTACATAAAACACGTCGCACCTCTCAAAGAAAACCCACGGCCTTCGGCAAGCTTACGTAAACGAGCGCCCAACGAACGTTTGGCCCCCAACCATGTATATTCATTCCATATATTCGTATTCGCGCCGTATCGCGTTGAGCAATTACCGCCGTTCAAAGTTTGTTCACACTCTACCCACCTCGTTTGTCTTCGTGAGCGCAGCGGTGATCCACCAAGCGGCACTGGGTTTCAACCTCTCGGCGGAGGTGTCGCTGGAAAACTGCACCCGTGAACGATCACCAACGCGGTCGCGGTCCACCCGATCGCGTCTCATCGAACGAACTTTGATCCCGATCTCGAGAGCGCAAGAACGCCTCTCGGTATTGGCCGGAACCGTTTTCTCCAAATCCTCTCGTCAATTTCTCTTGGAATACGTCTCCCTCACTCGGTCACTTCTCGGTTAATTTTCGCTTCTCGGGTTCGTTCTTTCTCTCTTTCTACTTTTTTTTTTTCTTTTTTTCACGAGTTCACCGACTCGGTGAATCGCGATCTGCTATCAGAGTGAAGGCTTTTCTTAAGGCCGTCTCGTACTTATGTCGCTGCCCCCACTATCGGGGCAACGCGCCGCGAGCTGTTCAGCTTGCCGGGGCCCCGAACAACGATGCCCCCCCCCCCACCCCCTCCTGAACATAGAAAAGGAAATACGTGCCAGAGCCGGCGACACACTTTCCGTCGGTTCACTCTTCCTTCTGTCTCTCGTTCCACGCCGATGCTTTTTCTTCCGTCGCGAGATCTCATCGTTTTGGCGATGTTTGGCCATGTCTTCCCATTACACGTTGCCGCGCGTTTGAGGATTTCGGATCGCTTCGAATCTAATTCGATTCACTTGAGAAGGTGAGAATTTTGAATTCTGAATTTTGAAGTGTATTGAGTTTGAAAGTCCAAGTGCTTTGCGTTTGATAGTGTTTGACATCATTGAACACACTGTCGTAGATATATATATATATATATATATATATATATATATATATATACATTAGTATATACAATATACGATATAGTATAGTATATATAATATACACTTATTTTAATATAAGTACTTGTAGAGTATATATAGTATATAGTATATAGTACTGTAGTATACTATACTGTATATAGTATATGGTATTGTAGTATACTATACTGTATATACTATATAGTACTGTAGTATACTATACTGTATATAGCATACTATACTATACTATATACTATGTATATACTATACTAGGCTATACTATATACTACATATATACTATATATACTATACTATGCTATACTATATACTATATATACTATACTATATTGTACTATATACTATATATATATACTTTACTATACAATACTATATATACTATATATACTTTACTATACTATACTAATGTACTATATATATACTTTACTATACTATACTAATATACTATATACTATATATAATATACTATACTGTACTATATACTATACAATACTATATATACTATATATACTTTACTATACTATACTAATGTACTATATATATACTTTACTATACTATATTACATATATAGTATATTAATTATTATAGTATACTATTATAACACAATTATACTTGTTATAATAAAATATTAGTACATACGACATAGTAAATACAACAGTGGAACTGTCGACTGTAAATGCATAAAAGTGTACAAACTTGCGTCAGAGAAGAAAAAAAAAACATGCAAGGAGCAGAGAAATCACCTAAAAAATTTAGCATCATAAGATCCCATCGATCGACAGTTTTTAATAATAATATTAAAGGATATTTGCACGGTACAAACAGCTTTTAGCGAGAACTCACTTATCGTAATTGATTTCTCAGCTTTCCACATATATCAGTAAATATTACATTAATAAATATTATTCTGAACAAAATCACTGCTGGCGAAGAATTACACTCCGCGTTTTGTAATTTGCTTGCGGGGTATTTCGCAAACGGGTTAAACGATTGAGACAGGATCCCAAAATAGTGAACTTTATCGGTCCGCTGAAGATTGAAATGCATTCAACTATCCTCATGATTTTGGAAAAAATAGAACAGATAACGTTGCCACTTCTCGTTAATGGAAGTTCCACGATAATTTATGAAACAAAATTGATCCTCGGTCTCTCATATATATTTATAAATATATATGAATTAATATATAAATATTTTATATATATATATATATATATATATATATATATATGAATATTATATATATGTATCATATATAAATATTTTATATATATATGTATCATATATAAATATATATATATGTGTATCATATATAAATATTTTATATATATATTATCATATATAAATATTTTATATATATATTATCATATATAAATATTTTATATATATATACATTATCATATATGAATATTTTATATATATTTATGTTATCATGAATATTTATATATATATGTATCATATATAAATATTTTTTATATATATTATCATATATGAATATTATATATATATTATCATATACAAATGTTTTATATATATAATCATATATGTATATCATATATATATTTATGTATGAGCCATATGTATATATATAAGCTAACTCGAAATCGATCATTTCGTCATTTCCGTATTTCAGGTTACGATCGTTAGACCGAAGACCCCCCGATCGGAACGAACACTTCCATCGGAGAATCTCTCGTCGAGGGATCGTCCACTCTAGAGCCACTTTCCGTTCGATCGTTTCGTTTTCATTTTCAATATCCTGCTCGCAGTAGCACGCGCGGGCCAACTCGCCGGAGCGATTTTTCTCCTAGTGATAACGATCGATATCACGCACGACCCGCGAATTCCTCGCGCCGGTACTTTCTCCGCGAGATTCTGCTGATGATCTAGCACAGTTACGGCGGCGTGCAATCTGGACGGTGGCACGGGAAAACTTGTAGGAAAAGAAGCATGCGTGTCGTGTCAAATAGGATATGTGGCCGCGTGAAATGACGGCACGCGGGTCCGCAAAAGACGTATCATATCAGGCCAGCCTCGGCGAAATGGAACAATGTCGAGAGCCGTCGTAACGCTTTCTAACCGCGCTCTTGTTCTTCCTTTCGCGGTTCTCCCGATGATGAATGACTTTGCCTTTCGATTGACGCACGACTGGCTGAGTTATTCGGCTTTTGGGCGAAATCGGATGGTCTCTCTGGGCATAATTTATCTCGTTGATCCGGCAGTGCACCGGCTGAAGCTTCTGGAACGGAAGTGCTCGCATTGAGATGTTTGCCAATTCATGGTAAGGAATAATTTAAATTTATATTTGTGTATATATTTATACGATTTTATTCATATTTGTGTATATATTTGTACGTTTATATTTATATTTGTGTATATATTTATACATGTTTATTTATATTTGTGTATATATTTGTACGTTTATATTTATGTTTGTATTTATCTAAAACATCTATACATTTAATTTTACACAGTACAGGAATGTCTGTATGTTTTATGTTATTCTATTAAAATAATAGAAGAACATAAGAATACAATATTTTAAGTATACTTGACTTTAGACAATTCCAGACGTGAGAGAAGAGAATAATTAACAGGGTTATTCTATGTGCAAACATAATAATATAATATATAATATAAAAAAATGAGAAATAATTTTTTTTTTTCATTTCAAGCTCCATTCATTCAAGAAATTAGACTTTAAATATATATCTCGTTAAGAATTTAGTTTCAATCAATTGGAAACACAATTTCAATATCTGAAAATAAGAGACAATGGACTTGTAACACTTTCAAAATAAATGGTCCAATTCCTGCTGATAAAATCCGCATAATTGAACCTAAACTCCAATTATTAATGTTATTAATAATTAATATTTAATGATATGAATTTAATTTGTTCAATAATATTTAATAATGATTAGTATTACATAGGCATAAAATATTTATTCCCCGATATCAAGCGTAACTTCTCTACTATTTCTCAAACGATTATGATAAGTAGTTCAATCGAGGAACAAGTCCCAGGAAAATTACCCAAAGAACTTTCGAGATTCCTCGCGTTCGTTCGACATTTCAACAAAATGAAAATGCCACGGTCCGTTAATATTTCACGAGGATGATGGGCCACGATCGATGATCGATCAATGGCACCTAGTGATAATGACGACGACGATGACGACGACGATGATGATTAATCGGTTCTAAGTCGATCTCGTTGCGTCTCTAGCCGCGATTTCCTCGCTTCTTAACATTTATCGTTCAACGAGGGAAACTACTTGTTAGAAACTTGATAGACTCTTACGATCAAGAATATAGAGTAACACGGTAAAGGAGATTGTAAATTATTCGCGATCTCTTTGCCACGCAAAATGAGAACAGAAAATGAAAAATTTTCCGAAACAAACTTTATAATTATTTAAATAAAAATATATAGAAACATAGAACAATGTACATACAATAACGAAAAATGTAAATAAACATTGGAAATCAAAATAAACAGACCAATGTTTGTTTCCAAACAAAGCGAAATTTCAGTTTTCGCAATTTCGATTTGTACTTACCTATACTTAACTATACTTACCCAGTATCCATGAATTATCCACAAGTGCTGGAAATGATTTCACAATAATTCACTTAATACTAAATTAAGATACGAATACTTACCCATACTTAACAAAAGTATAAACTTTCCACACGTGTTCTCTGTAGGAGTCTGGCGTGCCACCTCCTCGAATCTTATGTTCTCCTCCTACAAATTCTAAAATTCCTCTAATGTTCCCTCATACAAATTCTCCTGATATCTCAAAAAATTTTTAAGCGCAAATAATCTGTGAACAGTCAGGTTTCACTTGATGAAATTTGAGAATATGTATCAGGAAAACATAAGATTCGAGAAACTAGCACGCCAGACTCCTAGAGACAGCTGTCCACCTAATACTTCAAATATTCAAAAAATTTTTAAGCGCGAATATTCTGTAAGCAGTCAGGTTTCACTTGACGAAATTTGAGAATTTGTATCAGGAGAACATAAGATTCGAGGAGGTGGCACGACGGACTCCAACACACAGCTGTGCTCCTGCTACTTCAAATATTCAAAAAAGTTTTAAGCGCGAATATTCTATAAGCAGACACGTTTCACTTGATGAAATTTGAGAATCTGTATCAGGGGAACATAAGATTCGAGGAGGTTGCACGACGGACTCGTACAGACAGCTATGCTCCTGATATTTCAAATACTCCAAAAATTGTTAAGCGCGAATATTCTGTAACAGGTCAGCTTTCACCTGATGAAATTTGAGAATTTGTATCAGGGGAACATAAGATTCTAGGTGCTGTCACTTCATACTCCTACAGACAGCTGTACTCCTGATACTTCAAATATTCAAAATATTTTTAACCTCGAATATTCTGTAAGCAGTAGGGTTTCACTTGATCAAATTTGAGAATTTGTATCAGGGGAACATAAGATTCGAGGAGCTGGCACGTCATACTCCTGCAGACAGCTGTGCTCCTGATACTTCAAATACTCCAAAAATTATTAAGCGCGAATATTCTGTAACAGGTCAGCTTTCACTTGATGAAATTTGAGAATTTGTATCAGGAGAATAAGATTCGAAGAGGTGGCACGTCGGAGTCCTACAGACAGCTGTGCTTCTGATACTTCAAATACTCAAAAAGTTTTTAAAGCGAATATTCTGTAAGCAGTCAGGTTTTACTTGATGAAATTTTAGAATTTGTAGCAGGAGAACATAAGATTCGAGGAGCTGGCACGACATACACCTACAGACAGCTGTGCTCCTGATACTTCAAATATTCAAAAAACATTTTAGCGCGAATTTTCTGTAAAAGGTCAGGTTTCACTCGATGAAATTTGAGAATTGGTATCACGATAACATAAAATGGAGGGGCTGGCACGACATACTCCTGCAGACAGCTATGCTCCTGGTACTTCAAATATTCAAAAAATTTTTAAGCGCGAATATTCTGTAACAAGTCAGGTTTCACTTGGTGAAATTTGAGAATTTGTATCAGGGGAACATAAGATTCTAGGTACTGTCACTTCATACTCCTACAGACAGCTCTGCTCCTGATACTTCAAATACTCAAGAAATTTTTAAGCGCGAATATTCTGTATGCAGTCATCTTTCACTTGATGAAATTTGAGAATTTGTATCAGGAGAACATAAGATTCGAGGAGCTGGCACGACGAAATCCTACAGACAGCTGTACTCCTGATACTTCAAATATTCAAAAAATTTTTAAGAGCGAATGTTCTGTATGGTGTCAGGTTTCACTTGATCAAATTTGAGAATATGTATCATGAGAACATGAGATTCGAGGAGCTGGCACGCCAGTCTCCTACAGAGAGCTGTGCTGCTGATACTTCAAATATTCGAAATATTTTATGTGCGAATATTCTGTATGCAGTCCGGTTTCACTTCAAGAAATTTGAGAATTTGTATCAGTAGAACATGAGTTTCGAGGAGCTGGCACGCCAGACTCCTACAGATAGCTGTGCTCCTGATACTTCAAAATTCCAAAAATTTTTAAGCACGAATATTCTGTAAAAGTACAGTATTCACCTGATGAAATTTAAGAATTTGTATCAGGATAACATAAAATGGAAGAGATGGCACGACATACTCCTACAGACAGCTGTACTCCTGTTACTTCATATATTCAAAAAATTTTTAAGCGCGAATATTCTGTATACAGTCATGTTTCACTTGATGAAATTTGAGAATTTGTATCAGGAGAACATAAGATTCGAGGAGCTGGCACGACGAAATCCTACAGACAGCTGAACTCCTGATACTTCAAATATTCAAAAAATTTTTAAGCGCGTATGTTCTGTATACAGTCAGGTTTCACTTGATGAAATTTGGGAATTTGTATCAGGAGAACATTAGATTCGAGGAGCTGGCACGACATACTCCTACAGACAGCTTTGCTCCTGATACTTCAAATATTCCAAAAATTTTTAAGCGCCAATATTCTGTAACAGGTCAGCTTTCACTTGATGAAATTTGAGAATTTGTATCAGGAGATAATAAGATTCGAGGAGCTGGAACGACATACTGCTACAGACAGCTCTGCTCCCGATACTTCAAATATTCAAAATATTTTTAAGTTCGAATATTCTGTAAGCAGTAGGGTTTCACTTGATCAAATTTGAGAATTTGTAACAGGAGAACATAAGATTCGAGGAGCTGGCACGACATACTCCTACAGACAGCTGTGCTCCTGTTAATACAAATATTCCAAAAATTTTTAAGCGCCAATATTCTGTAACAAGTCCGGTTTCACTTGATGAAATTTTAGAATTTGTATCAGGAGAACATAAGATTCGAGGAGCTGGCACGACATACTCCTACAGACAGCTGTGCTGCTGATACTACAAGTATTCAAAAAAATTTTAAGCGCGAATATTCTTTATGCAGTCAGGTTTCACTTGATGAAATTTGTATCAGGAGAACATGAGATTTGAGGAGCTGTCTCGCCAGACTCCTACAGACAGCTGTGCTCCTGATACTTCAAATATT